>NC_090261.1:38301198-38306198 GCF_037325665.1 Littorina saxatilis
AGATGCAGGTGCACGTCTTCCGAGTTTCTTACGGAACAAGAACGGACAAGACAAGCACCGAAGTTGCCTACGAATCACTTTCCTCAGTAGTCCCTGAAAATCAGCTCATATACGAATGAAGCTGCTCATCTTTCAAGTTTCCTCAGATTCACAAAAGGAACTCCTCTGGCTTTCTGTTCCTGTCTCTTCTCTCTCCTCATCCTCTCCTGTTTTTGTTTCTGCTGCTTATTGCGCATCCACGGCGCTATCGGCTTGGACTCAGTAGGTGGTGGTCTTGGCGATTTGGGTTTCACCGGTGTGGATTCTGGATCTTGGTAGATGGTTTGCGGCACCAGGACTATTTCCGAATCATCATCATCAGTATCTTCATCGTCCGAGCCAAAGCTGGACTCCGCAGAGTAAGAAGACCACGTCGACAATGGCTTCAAGGAAGACGGACCTGCGGAGCTTCGGTTCTTCTCTTCCGAAGAAAAACCAGCGGAGCCCTGCCTTTGAGAAGAAGTTCTATAATCTTCCACCGAATTCAGCACTTCTGGAGAGGTCCAGGGCAAAACTCTTGAATGTGCAAGGACGGAAACATGGTAGGGGTGGCAGTGGATCTTCTCCAGGCATGAGAGGATGGAAGTGGTCCTCTCTAACCAGCCTCTGACTCTCCGATCCAGAGTGACCACTCGACCCACTTTTGCCTCGGAGTTGGGGTACAGAGTGGCCTGGTGGCCGTACACGGCGATGACGGGTATGATGGTGGCCTGTTTTTTGCAGCGGTACCGCTGGGCGGTCAGAGGAAGCACCAGTTTGGGGTCCAGGGTCAACTGCCGCACGTGCTGCTTCTTGTGAGTGTGTGGACGTGAAGGCTGTTCTTCTCCATTCTCAGCGTTGTGGGGGTCCTCTGGTGAAAAACTCTTCTCGTGTGTTTGTTGGCCAAATGGTGCGTTTTCGTTGATGTGGTTTTCCTTTTCATTGGAAGTGATAAGTTTATGCTTGGAGACTTGCTCTTCGAGTCGCCGATTGTTGTTTGGTTGCGTGTCAGCGATCTGGCGATTTTGCACCGAACACTGGTTTGCGCTGGTTATTTCTCTTTTGGGAATCTCGCTTGATACTTCTCTGTTGGGGGCATGAAGGTCATCCAAGCCTTTTTGCGCATGATTTGTGGCTATTGCATCATCTTCTCTAACGAAACTGTCCTCGACATAATCGCGACTTTCTCCGTGAAGTCCTGAATCATGGGCATAGGAAAAGCCAGTGTGTTCACTCTCCTCGTGTAGGATAGTGCCTCTGCCGTGTTCATTCCCCATCTCATACACGCTGTACCTTCTTCCATGCTTCGCCACGTCTCTGCATCCATCATTGTTCGCTTCAAAAGTGTGTGACTGGGCAAAGGACCTCCGCCTTTTTTCAAACTTGTCCCGGCCTGACAAAGACGTCCTCCTGCTGTAGGCAGACAGAGGATAAGAACGGGACCTGGTAGCCCCATCCACCATAACCTTAACAATCGGCCTGGGACTGTTGACGAGTCGAGGAGATTGGTTTCCGTGGGCGGATCCAGTGGGCGTGGAACGCTTGGTGATTGACGGAGAGTTGGCTAGAGGGCCGGAGCTAGAAGGCGTTGAACTGCGAGAGACAGGAGTGCCAGCTTGGTTCCGATGACCTGTCAAGGACGCTGTTGACGAGCGTCTCTGAGACGTTGTGGACGTACCGGGGTGGCCTGACGATGATTGTTTAGACAGGCGTCTGTTCATCATCTTTGGGGAGCTTGAGGACGTTGACGGGCGTCTTTGGCTTTGATCGAAGGAGCTGGGTTCCTGAGATAGAAGAGATGGGCGTCTTTGGGAAGCTTTGTGGACGTCCTGGGATCCTGGTGTGGAGCCGAGGGGAGGACTTCTGTCCACAGTTTCAGGGTTGTCAGTGCCTGACGAGAGGTCTGTGGGCGTATGTCTCTGTGGAGCATCCGAGGTGTCTATGCCTGGGTGTCCTTTGATAATTGGTGCAGAACTATTCCTGGACACCTTTGCATGAGAGCTGGGTTCCTGGTGCTCAGAGACTACATCTATAGTGAGCAATTTTAGAAACGTAAGTTGAGCATGCTGCGATTTCTGCTGATCCGTGTCAGTCAACAATTGGTGTGTTTGTGACACTTTTACTTCAGAGGTCTCGCGTCTCTCATCATCTGAGATTGCTGAGGACGTGTGTCTTTTCAACTCAAGATCTCCAGTTGCAAACTGAGCTTCAGGTTTACCTGAAGCAACGAGGCTCAGGGACTTCTGGGGATTTACTGCAGAGGCTTCTTCAGTCCGACTAACCAAGTCCATGTGCAAGCCTGTAGACTTAGGCTTTGGGCGATCCGAAATTAAAGCAGAACCAGACCTATCTGACCTTGTGGCCTTGGCAGTATCTAAAATAACAGCCGGTTTCTTCCTTCTTGAGTTCAATCTCGCCGCGCCAGAACTGACGTTGGAGTGGTTCCGCGAAGCACCTGAGTCAGTGTTCTTCTGCATATTTCTTCCGCTCGTAAAACTCTCCAACCTCGGACGATCCGAAGAGTCCGAAGATTTGGCAACCCTCCGAGGAGAAGAACCCAATCTATGATGACCTGAAGAGTCCGTAGATTTGACGTTTCTCCGAGGAGAAGAACCCAACCTCTGACGATCCTCAGAGCCCGAAGATTTGACTATCCTCTGAGGAGAAGAAGGCAGCCTGTGATGACCTGAAGATGCCGAGGATTGGGTGGGTCTCTGCGGACTGGGCGTTCTGATGTTGATGTGCACGTAGTCGTCCATGAGGAGTTCCTTCTGGCGCCAGACCCTGTTGTACATCATCCTCTGCTGCTTGTCTATGCGTCGCTCTTCGTGACTCAGCATGACAGCGCAGTGCTTGTTGAGGAGCAGGGCGCCGAAGTAGGCTCGAGACTCCATCCTTCTCTGGTGAAAAGATACAAAGCGAACAGAATGGGTAAATCGAAATTACACAGACACACAAAGCACAGGCAAAGACGGACACTAAGATGGATGGAAGGGCAAATGCAAACGACAGGCAGGCAGGCAGGCAGGCAGGCAGGCAGGCAGGCAGGCAGGCAGGCAGGCAAGCAGATAACAAACACACAGATCCTGTTCCTGGTGTTGTTGCGAGATTAACAGAACAAGCAGATTAACAAAACAGACAAACAACCAAACTTAAACTTGCAGGCACATGCATAAATGCGCGCTTTGTTTCATGTACGTGCACGTGCACGTTGTGGGTTGTCTTATAAGGGTGTGCGGCGAGCCCCTCCGTCTTAAACTGGAACAAGATTGTAACTATTTCCTGATGCAAATATAGCGGCTCTGTTTCTTCTTCATTTTGTAGTTCTTCAAATATACACTCCGCGATGAAGGTGGCAGTCCCGCTGCTGGTCCTCCAGACTGCCAATAGAGTTGTTGGCCTATTAGGGTGGGTTCTGACCAGCTACTCTGTGTCTACTTGGTTATATTTAATGTTGATCTTTGATAAATTATTGATCTTGTTGTTTGAAAGAAATCAAGTTTCAAACAATACTGGGAAGAGGTGTGTGTGTGTGTGTGTGTGTGTGTGTGTGTTAGTGTGTGTGTGCGTGTGTGTGTGTGTGTGTGTGTGCGTGTGTGTGTGTGTTTGTGTGTGTGCCGTTCTGTGTGTCTGTCTGTCTGTCTGTCTGTCTGCCTGTGCCTGTGTTTCTGTGTATGATACATATCAAATCGGTTTAACAAAAATAAACTAATGGCTAACTGAACCAAATTACATACCAAGCCACAAACGAAGATAAGCAGCTAAAGCAATTAATACAAGGAAACGACGCACACAAACTATACTAATGTTTATTTCCAAATCATAACACGTAAAAAACACATTTTATGTCGACTTCCTCCCCCCCCCCCCCCACCCTCCAACATGAAATAATGCTTACGAACAGGAACAAGTTCATTAATTTAAGTTCAATATCAAACACATTACAAATTGTAAACACAAACATTCAGAACCGACCTGTTTTACGCAGAAACATATTAGACAATCAAGCCAATTTAAAAGCAAACTAACACTGATTAATCACTAAAAACTTTTTACTTTTGAAGATATACATGTAAAAAATAAATTGTCGTATACAACATTCCCAACCAGCCAATTTCATAAAAGATCATGGACAATGAATTTAATTAAAAAGCAATTAAACACACTTTTGAAGATTTAAAATACATATTTTGAAGATGTACCGTACATGTTAAATAAATGTGTACACATTCAGCGTTCATACCGGCCTCTTTTTTGCTTTAAAAAGGATTATAAACTATATCATCAGTATAAGCGATCGAAAACAAGTCAATTGTTGAACACAATAAAAAGTCAGTCGACTTACCTTTCACTTTTGAAACTTCGCCCTATAAACCGCCAACAGAATTGACTTCACACGAAATCCTCGCCAGCAGAAGTAACTTCCCTCATGCTCACTCAAGTCGCAGAGCAAGTTCCCGTCAAATGAAACCAGTGTTTCCCCTGATCGGTATTCTAACGCAAACAGCACGCCCTGACTGAAACAGCGGAAAACACAAAGCACAAAGACATTATGCGAGTCTGTGGAGAAAGGGAGGTGTACGTTGTAGTTCGTCTTGTTCGTGTGTGTGACGAGCCTCTCCGTGTCAGGCCTTACCTGTTATTACCTGGACACCTTTCAGGTAAATGGACATTAACGGGGTAGCTTTAAAAGGGGCCCTAACGGGAAGAATATGCACCGAACTATCTCAGTATCAGGTTCGGTCCGTGTGTGGTGTCGGCCTGAAGATCGTGTGTGATGCTTTGAAGTTGGTTTAATTGTATGGGTTTGAGTCTCGGGTTATCATAAACGTCGTTTTACGCCCTTGCGGTATAAATTCATTAGGGGCCTGCTCCCGTGAGTCTAGAGTACTTTGTTGCAAAGTAAAAACAGTGCGTGAATCCCTACTGTAGGGCTCGATGTAAAAGGGGGGGGGGGGTCGTGCGTTCCGGAACCCCCCCCC
>NC_090261.1:38311198-38322487 GCF_037325665.1 Littorina saxatilis
GTTTGTTTTTGCCAGTTTGCCAGTTGGTTTTTGGAACTTTGCAAAGCAGTGTCGTGTTGTCTGTTTAGGTCTGGGGAAACGCCAATGAAAAGAGCCGAAGAATCCTCGAGCGTTTCTATTGGGTTTGCTTTTGATTATCCATGTAATAGGGCTTCCTGCAACTATGGTAACCGGGGATTTATTCCCCGGGGAACATGAGATTTATTTCCCAGGTGCTTGTGAATGAAAACTCGTGAAAATGATGACAAAGATGTATGTCTCTGATTTCAGTCAGTATTGCTGCTGTAGGTCATTCTTCAAGGTTTGATATGATCCACGGTCACAAACTGGTAACACTGATTTATATATTGTTATACTAGATGAATACCCGCTTCGCCGGGTACGGCTGCGCCGGGAAAAAGTCGAGCCGAATACCCGGCTGTGCCGGCGACCCGGCTTTGCCGGGTGTACGCCGGCTTTGCCGGCGCACCGCACGAAGGAAGGGAGATAAACGCGCAAAACACTGGAGAAGAGTAGTGACCTTCTAAAAATAGTATAACGGGAATATGGATTGAGCGTTGTCGACAGTGACCTTCTAAAAATAGAAACGGGAATATGGATTGACGCCACACGAAGGAAGGGAGGTAAACGCTGAAAACACTGGAGAAGATAAGGAAGAGTTACTGGAAATGGATCCAGAAAAAAACCAAAATCGGTTCAGCGCTGCGCGCTGAGAGCACGTGTTGAAATATCTCATCGATGAGGTTGTGTCCGGGATGTAGCTGAATATGGCCTCCAAATTTGAAAAAGATCGATCGAGAACTTTGGCTTGGCATCGCGGACACACACACACACACACACAGACACAAGTCGTATTATATTGCTTTCAAACTGGCCTTACACGTTGATCATTCTGACCACCCAAAATATATAACATCAGTTGCATGCATTCTGATTGAAAAAGAAAGAACGAAAGACCGAAAAAAAGGAAAGAAAGAAATAAAGAAAGAAAAAAAAGAAAGAAAGCAGAAAAGAAGTAAATAAAGAAAGAAATAAAGAAAGAAACAAACAAACACACACACAAACAAACAAACAAACAAACAAACAAACAAACAATCATGTGTTGTTCTTGCCAAAAAATAAAGAAAAAAAAATCGGCAAAGAAAGAAAGAAAGAACGACAGACAGAAAGAAAGAACAAGTCGCGTAAGGCGAAATTACTACATTTAGTCAAGCTGTGGAACTCACAGAATGAAACTGAGCGCACTGCATTTTGTCACAATGACCGTAGTCCGCCGCTCGTGCAAAAGGCAGTGCAATTGACGAGCCTGTTTAGCGCGGTAGTGGTTGCGCTGTGCTGCACGCTTTTCTGTACCTCTCTTCGTTTTAACTTTCTGAGCGTGTTGTTAATCCAAATATATCATATCTATATGTTTTTGGAATCAGGAACCAACAAGGAAAAAGTTGAAATTATTTTTAAATCAATTTCGGAAATTTTATTTTAATCATAATTTTTATATTTTCAATTTTCAGAGCTTGTTTTTAATCCGAATATGACATATTTATATGTTTTTGGAATCAGAAAATGATGAAGAGTAAGATGAACGTAATTTTGGATCGTTTTATTAAAACAAAATTTAATTACAATTTTCAGATTTTTAATGACCAATGTCATTAATTAATTTTTAAGCCTCCATGCTGAAATGCAATACCAAAGTCCGGCCTTCGTCGAAGATTGCTTGGCCAAATTTCAATCAATTTGATTGAAAAATGAGGGTGTGACAGTGCCGCCTCAACTTTTACAAAAAGCCGGATATGACGTCATCAAAGATATTTATCCAAAACATGAAAAACACGTCTGGGGATATCATACCCAGAAACTCTCATGTAAAATTTCATAAAGATCGGTCCAGTAGTTTACTCTGAATCGCTCCACACACACACACACACACACACACACACACACACACACCACGACCCTCGTCTCGATTTAGTCAAAACTTGACTAAATGTAAAAACAGAAAGAAAGCAAGCAAGATAGAAACAGACAAACACAATTTTGTTCTTCTCATATCGATATCGCTCACATTACAAAAAAATTCCACAAACATTGTCTTGTTCCAGTAACGACATTTATATTATGCCGCGGCAACTTACCGCAATGTGCACCCCATTCACAGCACTACAAGCAGAACACCAGCATGCATTAGAATTTTCTTGTAAGCTCCTCAGTTTGGCATTATGTTTCGATCCGTCTCTCTCGCTCCCCAAGTATCACTCATTGCGTGTTCGATTTCCAGCGGTCTCGAGAAGCAGACGGCTGTATATCATTGAGGTCTTTAAAATCGTGACCTGATTGGAACTGGAATAGTGATTCTGAATGGAAACTGCGCAAAATGCGTGGCTTCTTAAAGTAACATTGCATATGATAGGCTATCATAGTAAATATCATTCAACATTAAGTATTATTGTCAGCACAACCTGGCAGGGAGTCGATCGAAATAGTAATTAAAAACCACAACGACACCATGCAACCGTTTCAAGTTGTTCGGTCCATGGTAATAAAAGTATCAGCAGCCTTCGCAGCAGCAGGGGCGGATCAGTTCATTTTATGGGGGGGGTTTCCAAAAGTATATTGTGAAGATATGGGTGTGAAGGCGCGAAGCGCCGAGCCGACGGCGCAAAGCGCCTAGCTTGCTAGGGGGGTCCGGGGGCATGCCCCCCCGGAAAATTTTGTAAAAAAGGATGCAAAATGGTGCAATCTGGTGCATTTTGAGGATGATCATTACCAGTTTCAGGCAGCAGATTTTGTCACTGATTAATACCCAAAAAAAACACCATTTAAAAAAAAAAATTTTGGCTGGGGGGGGGTTTCCGGAAACCCCTGAAACCCCCCCCTCGTCCGCCCCTGAGCAGCATTGTTTCATTTACACATTTCAAGTTAATGTATGTTTACACTTAATTAGTAGCATCTTACTAGACACAGACAGACGGTCACAAAGTCTGGAGCACCGTTTTGTCGAAACCTGCAGACCCTCTTCCAGTTTCGTCCCAATTTTAAAGTTCCTGAACCTTGATATGCAGCTTTTCAGTAGACAAACATCCGAGTTGTCGATCTTGATCGAGCACCACTTGAGTTATCGGTCATGGAGAGGCCAGCCATTCGCGATTTCCAATATCGAGTCTGCTGTTTATCGCACTCAGAGCATAACCCATGGCATATTATGACTCTACTCTGATATCGTGATCAGCCGATAAACTGATCTGATCGCTGAGGATTAATTCACATTAAGGCATTCAGCGATAACACTTGCAGCCGATACGTGACAGAAGTGACTTGTCTGTGTGATATTTGTTGTTTCTATTCATGTGATTAATTTTTGAAAAAAGAAGCCTTTTTAGGTGTGGTATTTCATGAAAACTGTAAGAATACATGGATGAAATTTGTGTGTGATAGACAGACAGACAGACAGACGATTGTGTGTGACAGACAGACAGACAGACAGACAGATAGACAGACAGATAGAGATGAGTGTGTGTGAGTGTGCGTGCGCGTGCATGTGTGTGTGTGTGTGTGTGTGTGTGTGTTTGAGAGCATATATTTAAAGGCACAGTAAGCCTCCCGTAAACCATCACAGAGCTCCCCGAGCGTCTAAATACAGTACAAGCATACTTCCATTTGAACGCTCACCGAACGGGAACATCCTGGCTGCTTTCTGTCGAGCGTGAGACATTTTCCAAGAATTTATTTTCGTGGACTTGGCCCTGAAGAACAATGGCGCCTCGTTTTTTGCGCTAGACCTAACTTTTAAAATCTAAATAATAAATTGACAGCTTGTTACACAAACATTCTTTAATCATAAAAGAATTCGTTTTTCATCAAGACAAGATCAGAACAATTCGAAGTTGTGAAAGTTTAAAAAAAAAGAAAAGCCCGGAAGTAGGGTCACGCAAGGGTCGTAGCAGACGACGGCCCGGTTTATCAACTGTGCAAATCGCCGTTCCTCTCAACAGTCAAAAGCCATCGCTAGAGTTCTTGTGAACCACAGCCGTTGTTTCGTGCATAAAAAACGTGCTATTGTAGATAAGCTCACGTCGAGTCGCATTCAAATGACTAACTATGACGACTGCATTGTGAAAAGGGGGAAAACTGGATCACACGGGTTCACGATGGCTCAGGGGAAAGATAAACCACGCAAAAATAAATTCTTTGAAAATTGTTCGCTCTTTACGGAGGGCACCTAGGATGTTCTCAATTGGTGAGTGTTTAAATGAAAGGGTGTTTGTACTGTGTGTAAAAGCCTGACCGTATCTGTGATGGTTTACGGGAGGCTTACTCTCCCTTTAATCAAACGTGTTGTACATGTATAACTATGGCAACAAATTAATGAGTGTGAATTTGAACTGTGGAACCTGCCTGGCTCTTGGGTACAGTATCTCGATTCTTCCTTGACATGTTTTTCAAATGCTGTCGGGTTCGCAAACGCCTAAAAGACAAAACCCGTTGGATTTAAGGAAATCCAATCCGAACTCCAGCAAATGCCACAATTTCCACTGCAGTCAGGGGCGACAAACTGGGACGAAGCAAACGTTAAACAAGTGATACATAGAGAATCCCCTGGAATGAGTACAGCTTTTCTAACTGAATAATGGAAATGTCAAAAAATCGTTTTGAGATATGCTTGGTGTGTGAAACAATTCCAAACCCCAGACTGAACTGCGTACCTTTTTATATTTAGTCAAGTTTTGACTAAATATTTTAACATCGAGGGGGAATCGAAACGAGGGTCGTGGTGTATGTGCGTGTGTGTGTCTGTGTGTCTGTGTGTGTGTGTGTGTGTGTGTGTGTGTGTGTAGAGCGATTCAGACTAAACTACTGGACCGATCTTTATGAAATTTGACATGAGAGTTCCTGGGTATGAAATCCCCGAACGTTTTTTTCATTTTTTTGATAAATGTCTTTGATGACGTCATATCCGGCTTTTCGTGAAAGTTGAGGCGGCACTGTCACGCCCTCATTTTTCAACCAAATTGGTTGAAATTTTGGTCAAGTAATCTTCGACGAAGCCCGGGGTTCGGTATTGCATTTCAGCTTGGTGGCTTAAAAATTAATTAATGACTTTGGTCATTAAAAATCTGAAAATTGTAAAAAAAATTAAAAATTTATAAAACGATCCAAATTTACGTTTATCTTATTCTCCATCATTTGCTGATTCCAAAAACATATAAATATGTTATATTCGGATTAAAAACAAGCTCTGAAAATTAAATATATAAAAATTATTATCAAATTTTTTTTTCGAAATCAATTTAAAAACACTTTCATCTTATTCCTTGTCGGTTCCTGATTCCAAAAATATATAGATATGATATGTTTGGATTAAAAACACGCTCAGAAAGTTAAAACGAAGAGAGGTACAGGAAAGCGTGCTATGCAGCATAGCGTAACCACTACCCCGCTCGCGCGCTCTTCTTGTCAATTTCACTGCCTATGCCGTGAGCGGTGGACCACGGTCTTGCTGCGTTGCATTGCGTTCAGTTTCATTCTGTGAGTTCGACAGCTACTTGACTAAATATTGTATTTTCGCCTTACGCGACTTGTTTGTTTCTTTTGGGGAACGAGGGTTTTGATTATTCGCAGTATGGCGATGAATTAAACAGAGAGGTTTAAAAAATGTGGTTTTTTTAAACCAGTTTCGTTGAAGGCACAGTCGTTCCCGTGAAAAGAGTTCGGCTCTTCATCTCAGATCATTCTGGCCAGGATTTGACATGGGGTAAGAACACCCCTCCACTTTGACACATACCAAAAATCAACATAGTGACTGCTCCCCGTGCAGAATGATCATTTAGTGGTGAATTAATTACACAGATTGCGACTTCGTGTAGTGTTTGGTAAGATGTTATTTCTTCCAAAAAGAAAGAAAACAAGAAATTCCTCCGAGGTAGGAAAAACACCCCCGTCCTTACCATTCTCACTGCCACCAACTGAGAAGGTTATTTCTCTTTGACCGTTAATATGTCCCTCTATAAGTCCTTGTAGAATCTTAATCCACCAATAACTCCCTAACCGTGTGTTTGACTGGTCCCAATTTTTGTAAGGACCGTGTCAGGAATGTATACTAGAACCTGTTCGCCAAGTTTGGTGACGATCGGTCCGTTCATTCTTGAGATCTATATGCGAACACAAACACACAAACAAACACATCGACCGAATCCTATACACACCCCTATACCGGGGGTGTAAAAATTCCTACACTGCACACAGAGCACACAGGCTGTTGATTTTTGGTACGTGTCGAAGTGAAGGGATGGTTCATCCCACGTAAAAGCCAGGCTTTTGACCGGGCCTTCAACATTTCAACTATATCAAATAACATCTCAAAAAATATTTCCAAAACACTGACTATAAAACAACGGACAGTGACATCATCATAGTAAATTATACATGAACAAACTCACCAAAAACGTATGCACAGGCGTGACCACATCAGCACTATCTTTCCTCAAATTACTGCAACATTTCTCGATGAAATCGAACTACATGACTTTTCATCCTCCGTCTACATCCAACAGAGAACCACATATTAAACGAGATGCATGTGTAAAATCCCATACTCCTGCTACGAAAATAATGTACTTCGAACAGCCATATGACACCCATTCAGACGGAATATAATTATGCTTGTTTATAGTGGGTAGAGCTATTAGTTAAAATGCGCTAAGTGACCGCATTGCAATTGATTATGTCACGAATCACACACAAACTCTCACAAATCTTTTGGACGTCTGAACACTCACATCCAAGGAATACAAACATTTCTAAACGAAATTAAACTTAAAGGAAGTAGTCCCCCTTTTTCAATCAATGCAAAACCACTTTTCTTATTTCCAGTAGGCACGAAAGCGGCCCATCTATCAAGTGGAAATGTTTTATACAAACACGACAACACTTGTGAGAAGCTATGATTGTTGGCTTGGTAATCGGTCAAATTAAAACCTCATGAAAAATCCACCCTTTACACCCAGTAGAAAACCGCTGCCGTTATACGTTTCGTAGCCACGAAAGGCCACCCACAGAGTGAAACTAAGTTTATTTCGAACAATCACGCTGACTTTTGTCTGTCTACGACTGTGTTAGAGTGGTGGGAACTGTTGTTCGATAACCCATTACTTGATATTCAGGTATTGAGCGAAGCCGATCTGGTCAGGGAGGGAGGGAGTTTGGGGGGTGGGGTGGGATGGGTAGGGGGGGGGGGGGGGGTCGTATTACTGGCAAAAAGATCTCGCTGTTTTATTGTTCTCTTCACGACTAAATAAATCGTGCAAAATGCGTTTCGCCTATTTCGACCGTTTTCGGACAAAACCGAAGATCTGCTCTGGTTGAGATGAAGCAGATATATTGTGCGAAAGTACGGGTGGCACTTTGAGCAGTCTAGACGTCAAGCAAAGCGTCTACAGATAGGAATGATATCATGCTGTCTTGTATTTAGTCATTTTTACTCGGTAATACTTTGAGAAATAAAAGATATGCTCTGATTGTGATGGAATTGAAGAGGTCTGCTGCATGCAATAATGCGGGTTAACGCCAAGAAAGGCGTATAAAGACATGACTAGCTTACTAACGCTGAGCTGTCTTTGGAAGTCTAGGCGGATCTTTACGTTTGTAATTGATATTTACTGTTTTGAAAAGCAAAGGATCTGCTCTGATTATGCTGAATGTATGGTATTTGACGAAAGTGTTGGTCGGACTGTGATCAGAGTAAGCGTTAAAGGCACATCTCTTCCCGCGTAAACGATTTCGATCACCATCTTAGATGTGGCCAGGCTTTTACATGGGACAAGACCATCTCTCCATTTGGACACATACCAACATTCTGGAAGCTGGTCTTGAACAGTGGGAATTTTGACACTGAACTGGCACTAGTGGCAATCTGTAATTTAATTTATAAGAACATGTACACTCTTGGCGGGATGCAGTAAGGATGTTGGTTTTTGGTATGTGTCCAAGTGGATGGAAGGACTTATCCCGTGTAAAAGCCCGGGTAGATCTGAGATAGTGAGCGGAACTGTTTTCAGTCACGGGAATGACTGTGCCTTTTAGAAGAGTGGTACTGGTATGAACACGGGAGACTGAGGAAGTCTGCATTGAAGGAAACTGGAGCCAGGACTACCGTCGAGTGTGAACGAAAATCGACACCGAGCCGATCGGGTGAGGGAGGGAGGGAGGGAGGTAGTAAGGCTGGCAAAAAGATCTTGCTGTGTTATTGTTGTCTTCGCGACTTAATAATCCGCGCAAAATGCGTTTCGCATGTAGTTCGACCAATTGCAGACAAAGCCAAGGATTTGCTCTGGTTGTGATAAAGTAGAGCTATTGTGCGAACGTACGGTTTGGACTGTTAGCAGTCTAAACGTCAAGAAAAGCGTGCAAATTAGGTAGGAGTCGGCTGCTATCAGCCTCACTGCTTTTTGTGCAGACGGGGATTTTTGTTGATCATTTTATTTCGCAGTTTGACACAGATGTCCGATAAGGGCAGAATATACCTGCGCAGTTTCAGCGGCACTGACAGACGACGCACTGCATATTATTGACTAGATGATTACCCGCTTCGCCGGGTACCGGCTTCGCCGGGAAGAAGTAGAGACGAATACCAGGCTGCGCCTGGGACCCGGCTTTGCCGGTGCACGAAGGAAAGGAGATAAACGCGCAAAACACTGGAGACCTTCTAAAAATAGTAACGTGCAGTGACCTTCTAAAAATAGTAACGTAGTAACGGGAATATGGATTGACGCCACACGGAGGAAGGGAGATAATCGCGGCTGAAAACACTGGAGAAGATAAGGAAGAGTTACTGGTAGTGGATCCCGACAACAACCAAAAAAACTAAAAAAAAATCGGTTCAGCGCGCTTAGCGCTGCGCGCTGAGAGCACGTGTTGAAATATCTCATCGATGAGGTTGTGTCCGGGGTGTAGCTAAATACGGTGTCCAAATTTGAAAAATATCCACCGAGAACTTTGGCCGTGCATCGCGAACAGACAGACAGACAGACAGACAGACAGACAGACACTAGTCGTATATATATATATAGATACTGCGATGGGGGTTATGACGAGTACTTGGCCTGTTTTCCTCAGTTTCACGCAACGTGTGGCGAGCGGGCTGGGATAATCTGCAGTGGGTCGTCTGACCTGCTGGAGCATGGTAATATAGGTGAGCGTCAGGCCTTAGGAAAAAATCCCACTATATATGCACAGAAGGCAGCTACGGTACAGATTGATAGGCCTACATGCAGTATGTGTTCAAGTGGAAGGAATCCGATGGACTTATCCCATGTACAAGCCTGGATAGATCTGGGGCGGTGATCATGATAGTGTACGCAGTAAGGACGGTCCTTGAATACACCCTACATTTCGCCCCTTTATCTGTGTCATCTGTTTGCTGTGAACAAAGACTCGATTTACATTCGTCCAGAACACTGAGGTGACGATCCATGCAGAACGCCTCTTCTTTGCATGCCTTCTATCGGATCATGCGTGACTGACTTTTAGATCAACCAGAGAAAACGGCTCAAGTGTCAATACATGATTTCCTGTTTGGGGTAATTAGCTTCAGGTCGGCTTCTTGGTACCTAGAATTCACGATAATAGGGTACTGGGTTAAAGGGGTAATTAATTTCCTTTCTTGTGACCATAAACCTGTATTGGCCTTTGCATTGTTTGTGAACGAGCACCCTTCCAATCGGACGAAATGTAAACAATTGAGAGCCTGACTGCTTTCAGTACACACTGCATGAGTGGACATTTGCTGAAATAGTCGTGTACAACCCAGGCCCTCATTAAATTGTCTGTATCTGACGGGCAAAGTTGCCTAGTGGTTAAGACATCGACCTTCAGCGTGGAAGGTTCGGGGGTTTAAATCCTAGCCGCGCCTGGTTGGTTAAGCGTGGATATGTTTTTTTTTTCTCTCAGGTCAACTTAAGTGCAGACCTGCTAGTGCCTTATTCCCCTTCGTGGGTACACACGGTAAAGATGATGTAATCGATGTCAGAGTTTAGTGAATTTGGGCGTGACAGTGCCGCCTCAACTTTCACGAAAAGTCGGATCTGACATTAATCGAAAACATGAAAAGAGCGTCTGGGGTATAATCTGGAAGAATATTATGTTTGTAAAGTTTCATGAAGATCAGTCGAGTAGCTTTCTGTGAATCTCTCTACACAAAAAACACAAATACAGATGCACACACACACACACACACACACACACACACACACACACGCACACACACACGCACGTACGCACGTACGTACGCACGCACGTACGCACACACACACACACACACACACACACACACCACCACCACCACCCTAAAAAAAATCCTTGTCTATGTTACAACATTTAGTCAAAAGAAAAGGAACATTCATGTAGAGAAAGAAGGTGAGCAGTTATGTATGCGTGTGTGCGTGTATGGGTGAACGTCAGTGCGTGTGTGTGTGTGTGTGTGTTTGTGTGTGTGTGTGTGTGTGTGTGTGTGTGTGTGTGTATGTGCGTGTGTGTGTGTGCGTCCGTGCATGTGTGCGTACGTGCGTGCGTGCGTGTGTATGTGCGTGCATGCGTGCGTGCGAGTGTGCGTGCGTGCGTGCGTGCAAGCAGCTATCTTCACTTGTCAGTATCAAGGAACAAAACACAGAGCGTGCAAAGGGACGAAAATTGTGCACAGTTTTGAAAGTAAAAGCTATGGATTTTAGACTAGTTGCCTCCCTTGGATCACGTGAAAGCGAAACGACAGTTTTACTGTCTCTCTCGCCCTTCCAGAATTTGTTCAGATTTTCATTTAATATTTTGTTTCTTGTTTCACGGTCCTCATTTAAGACTGATTGGTGTTTAGTTGTTCCTTTTTATTTAAAAACACTTTCAACTTATTGCTGTGTGTTTCTCTGATGAACTTTTTTTTTCGCCTTAGATGCTGATTACGACTTTACAATAATGACTACTTTTTGCAAACAGCTAGGAAAGTGTCTCTTCTCGGCCAGCAGTAACTATAATTTCAACAATATATTTCAAACCTGCAAACGGCGGGTGTTCATATCTACATATTTGTGACACTACTGTTATTTTTACATAGCTACTTTGTTACATTTAATGGTTACCCAAGTAGTAGAGAATAGAAATATTATAGAAGAAATCGAGATAAAAACAAAGGCATAGAAACAGATAAGAAAAACCAAGTACATTTATTAAGTTAACTCAAACGGACATTTACATTTCTGTTCTCAATTTGAGAGAGAGAGAGAGAGAGAGAGAGAGAGAGAGAGA
>NC_090261.1:38322687-38346102 GCF_037325665.1 Littorina saxatilis
ACGACCCTCGTCTCGATTCCCCCTCTATGTTAAGACATTTAGTCAAAACTTGACTAAATGTAAAAAGATAGTCTTTGTTATTAAGCAGTGTTGTCGCTTACACGATGCACACCCAAACAAACAATGGTGCATTACCATGACAAAAGTGGCTGTTCCTGGTCGCATTGGCGTCTTGTCCTGTTGGGCAACAATCCTTCGCCAGCCATCCGTTAAAAATGTCACCATGACATGTTTAGGGAGAGAGAAAAAACCTGCTTGTTGATTCACGCCTGTATCAAGTTTCTTTTTTTTTAAAGTGACCATAGTATGGTGTAATATGGTGGTAGGAGAGGGTTGGGTGGTGGTGCAATGGTATAGGGTATATATAAATATATATATATATACACTAGAGGAATACCCGGCTTCGCCGGGGTGAATCGCGAGACAGAGACAGACAGCGTGGCGGTTCACCACAATCACCTTTGAAGGCGAAGTCCTCTCAAACGGGATTGAGAATTTTAGAGCTTATTTCTAAGCCCTATATTATCTGTTATGGCTTCTCAAATGCCAGAACATACAGACAGACAAAAGCCGCCAGACCCCATCACAAACAGAACTCTACAATCCACAGGTGTTGCCTCCACACACACACACACACACAAACACACACACACACACACACACACACACACACACACACACACACACACACACACACACACACACACACACACACACACACACACACACACACACACACACACACACACACAGAAGCCGTATATATCTATCTATATATATAAATATAGAGATACTGATGACAGTGGATTTTTCGATAAATAGATTCGACCTTTGCACTTTTACAGTGATGACAACTTACGGGTACATGCAAGGAAAGCCCACAACTTCTAAGGCGAACAACTGTGCAGAGTCTGCTGTGAAGAGCGACGGTAGTCTCCCTGTCACACTCGACCCCCTTTGAATGAACTTTGTCCCCAAAGTTCCGAACCATGGACCCGCCAAGCTTAGGTCCCTCCCAGGTGGAATGGGAACAGCACGAAAATGATTCAGTGGCCTGAACATTTCATGTCGAGTCCCATCGCTGTCGACGACGCCAAATGTAACCGAGTGCCGAAACACCACAATCACCTTTGAAGGCGAAGTCCACTCAAACGAGATTGAGAATAACTGTTGTGGCTTCTCGAAGGAAGGCCTGAACATACAGACACACCAAAGTCGCCAGACCACATCACAAACAGAACACTACAATCCACAGGTGTTGCCCCCACACACACACACACACAAACACACACACACAGAGAGAAGCCGTATATATATGTATATCTATATCTATAAATATATAGACATAGATGACAGTGTATTTTTCGCGTGGCTATAAATTGATTCGACCTTTTCACTTTTACAGTAAGGACAACTTATGGGTGCAAGGAAAGCGTTCTGGACAGTGCAGTGACATTCTAAAAATAGTAACGTAGTAACGAGAATATGGATTGACGCCACACGAAGGAAGGGAGATAAACGCTGAAAACACTGGAGAAGATAAGGAAGAGTTACTGGGAATGAATCCAGAGAAAAACCAAAATCGGTTCAGCGCTGCGCGCTGAGAGCACGTGTTGAAATATCTCATCGAGCAGGTTGTGTCCGGGGTGTACCTGAATATGGCCACCAAATTTGAAACAGATCCATCGAGAACCTTGGGCGTGCATCGCGAAGACACAGACACACACACACACACACACACACACACACACACACACACACACACACACACACATACACACACACACACATATTTATATATTTCCGAGGAGGGTCTGATTTCCCCAATAGGGCTGTCTGTGAAGGGACACACCATTTTTTTCCTCTCTCTTTTGCTCTGCCAAGAGATTTTAACAACTTCTGATATTTTATATATATATATCTCATTTCGTGTAAAAAAAAAAAAATGCCACGGTGCCCAGTACGTGGGGCAGACTCAAAACAGTCTCAGAGAAAGGTTCTATCTCCACCGCTCACACATTATGAAGAACACAGGTACTCTTCTCACAGTGCACTTCAACCAGCCCGACCATTCTCTCGGTGATATGGAGTGCATTGTGATCGAAAGAGTCTTTTGTTCGACCCGGGATGAGAGGTGGAAAAGAGAGTCTTTCTGGATTGCAAAATTAAAAACTTTGGTGCCGAGTGGACTCAATTCTGATCCGTAAACACTCTATTACAGCTTTCTTTCAGACAATGCAATGTGTGTGTGTGTGTGTGTGTGTGTGTGTGTGTGTGTGTGTGTGTGTGTGTGTGTGTGTGTGTGTGTGTGTGTGTGTGTGTGTATGAAAGAGAGAGAGAGAGGGAGAGAGAGAGAGAGAGAGAGAGAGAGGGAGAGAGAATTTGTCATCGAAGAAGGTTGTCGGAATGTTTATCAAAAGTTCATGAGCATGAAGATGTCTAAATCTTAGTGTATCTTCTCTATTGATCTTCGAATTCATATAGTTGCGATACATAGGCTATTGTTTATGTATTCTGTCCGAAGGGTTAAAGGCACAGTAAGCCTCCCGTAAACCATCACAGAGCTCCCCGAGCGTCTGCATATAGTACAAGCATACTTCCATTTGAACGCTCACCGAACGGGAACATCCTGGCTGCTTTCTGTCGAGCGTGAGAAATTTTCAAAGAATTTATTTTCGTGGACTTGGTCCTCAACAACAATGGCGCCTCGTTTTGGTGCTGGACGGCTCTAATGAATACCGGAAATCACGCCCGGACAGTAAGCCTCCCGTAAACCATCACAGATACTGTCAGGCTTTTACACACAGTACAAACACCCTTCCATTTGAACGCTCACCAAACGGGAAAATCCTATGTGCCCTACGTAAAGAGCGAGCAATTTTTAAAGAATTACATTTGCAGATTGTCTCGAACACTTTTTAGATCCATCCTGAACTCAGGTCAAACATGAGTTACTTCTCTTCGGGTCTCATTCTATCGATGTAAACTGGTGATAGCCGTGAATCGATAATTATCAAAATGTTTTTGGACCGTGGTGCGTTTTTGCGCTAGACCTAACTTTTAAAATCTAAATAATAAATTGACAGCTTGTTACACAAACATTCTTTAATCATAAAAGAATTCTTTTTTCATCAAGACAAGATCAGTACAATTCGAAGTTGTGAAAGTTTGAAAAAAGAAAAGCCCGGAAGCAGGGTCACGCAAGGGTCGTAGCAGACGACGGTTTATGCATATCGCCGTTCCTCTCAACAGTCAAAAGCCATCGCTAGAGTTCTTGTGAACCACAGCCGTTTATTTCGTGCATAAAAACGTGCTATTGTAAATAAGCTCACATCGGGTCGCATTCAAATGACTAACTGACGATTACATTGTGAAAAAGGGAAACTGGATCACACGGGTTCACGATGGCTCAGGGGTAAGATAAACCACGCAAAAATAAATTCTTTGAAAATTGTTCGCTCTTTACGGAGGGCACATAGGATGTTCTCATTCGGTGAGTGTTTAAATGAAAGGGTGTTTGTACTGTGTGTAAAAGCCTGACCGTATCTGTGATGGTTTACGGGAGGCTTACTGTGCCTTTAAGTGTTGTATCTTTATGCAAACCTTAGGCATAAACAAATGTGTTAAAGTACTTACGCATTTATAAGTGAAGAGACATTAGAATGATATTTTTGCCTGTTCACGGCGCAAAAAAGTATCCATTTTGTTCGAACTTTGAAACTACGTCACTAGCGACGAATACGTCACTACAAGATACGTATACCTTTGACGTAATAACTTTGGAATTCGCACGTGTACATTTGTTTTGATTACAATCAAAACGAAAGTAGATCTAAGCTTGAATGTAAATTTTATCTTTGAAATATTTGCTTTGTGATTCGTAACTGAAATAACCATGGTATTGTGTTGCTTAGTAATTGATGCATGAATTGGCGTCTCGCAGAATTACACGCCCCTGAGGAAGGCCTGGCAACAGGTCGAAAATTTGGTCTGCCACTTGACATTCTTTGTTTGGCTTTTCTTTTCCTTGATTTTGTTATATCTATATATATATACGACTTGTGTCTGTCTGTCTGTGTGTGTGTGTGTGTGTGTGTGTGTGTGTGTGTGTGTGTGTGTGTGTGTGTGTGTGTGTGTGTGTGTGTGTGTGTGTGTGTGTGAGTGCGCGATGCACGGCCAAAGTTCTCGATGGATCTGCCTTAAATTTGGTGGGCATATTCAGGTACACCTGGGACAGGACACAACCTGGTCGATATTTCAACACGTGCTCTCAGCGCGCAGCGCTGAACCGATTTTGGTTCCACCTCAGCTACCCGGGCCCCCATACCGACACACCAAAGCCAAAGTTCTCGGTGGATCTTTTTCAAATTTGGACACCGTATTCAGCTACACCCCGGACACAATATCATCGATGAGATATTTCAACACGTGCTCTCAGCGCGCAGCGCTGAACCGATTTTGGTTTTTCTGTTCATTTCACCATTCCCAGTAACTCTTCCTTATCTCCTCCATGTTTTCAGCGTTTACCTCCCTTCCTTCGTATGGTGCACTATAGTATGAGGGGGCATCTTCGGATATTCCCGGCGTTCTGTTACTATTTTTAGAAGGTCACCGCAGTGTCCAGAACGTAAATTGGACCCGTAAATTATCCTCACTGTAAAAGTGCAAAGGTCGAATCAATTTATAGCCACGCGAAAAATACACTGTCTCTATATATACGGCTTCTCTGTGTTTGTGTGTGTGTGTGTGTGTGTGTGTGTGTGTGTGTGTGTGTGTGTGTGTGTGTGTCTCTCTCTCTCTATGTGGGCAACTCCTGTGGATTGTTCAGTTCTGTTTGTGATGTGGTCTGGCGGCTTTTGTGTAT
This sequence comes from Littorina saxatilis, assembly GCF_037325665.1. Lineage (NCBI taxonomy): Eukaryota > Metazoa > Mollusca > Gastropoda > Littorinimorpha > Littorinidae > Littorina > Littorina saxatilis. The sequence goes on from NC_090261.1 coordinate 38,327,552, forward strand.
TTGTATGTCAGGTATGACATGTCATGTCGTGTTCTGTCACGTGCATGTCATGTCACACTCAGCACGAGTAATTCACTGCAGTTGCTGGCCCGTAGAGTGCGTTCTTTCACAAGCAAACATGCTGATTACATAGCGATTGCTTTAACGCACCTCGAGCTTACATAGCCAAGTCAGTGCTCAAATAGCGATTTTCTCCCGAATTCCTGAGGGTAAAGGGGGACAATCACATTTTCGTTGTGTCTTAAACACACGACACAGCTCCCTCTGCTCTTGGCGTGGGTCCAGAAAGGGGGCTAGCTGCCCTTGGTGGCGTTCCCACTCGCCCTGCAGGAGTCCTCGTGTTTCTCGGGAGAGAAGTGAAAGTCGCTAGAGGGGTGAGCTTCAGCTCACTCTTTGTCTAGGGACGCTTTTGTTACCCTGCTTTTATCCTGCCTTTTTAACCCTGAGCTGTTTGGCTTGTTTTTTCTTGGTGACCGTACCGTACCTTGTAAGTGATGAGCCAAGTTGCTAAACACAAACTGCCAAACACCACCTTTGCTGATAGGCGGGAAACGTTCATCTGGGTAGATAACTACCTTCCAACGGACACCACTGCTCTGAGGGAGCAAGATTGGTCCCTTAATATGGACCAAACAGCAAGCGGTTCTGACCGCGCCCCAGATATTCCCATGGAATCACTGAATGAGACTGACCGGGCCAGCCGGACTGGTCAGTCCCCAAAATCCAAACAGCTTAATAAAGCAATCACCAATGAGAAAACCAGCATATCTTCTCCTTTCAAGAGAAAGAGATTGCGGGAGGACGACCCTGAGGGGGGGCAGAGCTCTCCGGAATCTCTTCTCTTCCGGGATAGCCCCCCACGCTCTCAGATTACTGATCATTTTGAGGAAGACTTCACCGAAGTCAATCGTAAGAAGCCCAAAAAGAAAAAGAAGCAAAAGGTCCTCTGCGAGGGTCCCCCTCTTCAGGGAAACACAGGTATTTCCCATGCAACATCTGCCCGGGGGGTCGACACCTCCCAACCCCTAACTGAATCACAAGAAAACCAGACAACTCAACAGCCACTACCACCTGCCAATACACACACACACACAAAACAAAGACCCCGAAGAAAACTTCTTTACCAACCCAAGCAACCTCCTCCCTCCTTCTTAGAGTTCCCCGTGGTGGTGCAGGACCTGAAGGAGGGCCCTGCAACATTGCAGGGACTCGGCCTCAGGAGGAAAAAAACTTTTGACCTTGCCATCGGCGAGGTCAAAGAAATACGCATGCTGGCAGCTGGGAGCGTCCTGGTAGGGTGCTCCTCAGCATCACAACAAAACAAGCTATTGAGGCTGGACTCGATCGGCGGCATCAAAGTGAAATGCCACCGTCCGGAGGTAACAACCGAAGGTGTCATTAAACGCATACCCACAATACATTCAGGAACAGACCTGTCTGAGATGGCAGTGGGCGTGCGCGTCCGGATGGAGGATGGGAGTCTTGTAGAAAAGGGCCCCTCCTCGGTTCGATCTTTTCGCCGTCTTCTCCTTAGGGATGGGAAACCGTCTCAGGCGGTCCGTGTCACGTTTACAACGGCAATTCTTCCAGACAGCGTCGTTCTGGAGAGTGAGGTGTACGGCGTCGAACCCTACACTCCTCCAGTGCGGCGCTGTACGAAGTGCCAGAGACTATCGCACCTAAAACAACAATGCAAATCAAAAGTGCAGATCTGCCCCCGATGTGGCTCCAAGGGCCTCGACGGAGCAACGTGCACCAAGGCCAAACATTGCGTAAACTGCAAGGGCGAGCATTCCGCCGCTTATCTTGGATGCCCGGAAATGAGACTGAGGCTGCAGGCCAATAAGATCAGGTCGGCAGCATACATACCATATTCTGAGGCCCTGGATCGGGCGCGGCGCGAGCTCGCCAAACAACAAAATAAAACAGCGACTGCCCCAGCGGAAATGAGGGACTCCTTCTGGCGTCCCCCTCCGCAACCGATCCGGCGGACCTCAACCCCCCGGTCCGGGTACTCTTTGGCTGTCCAGAGACCCCCCCTGGGTGGGCAAGTAAATAAAATACAAGAAATCAAAAACAAAATGACCGAACATGACAATACACTCCTTCCAGTTCATGCGGACAGTTCTGCTGCAACCGCGAAGCACCAAACAACTTCGCAAAATCCAAATCCTGGCCCCCAGGCGCCCTGTAAGTCTCAGACGGCTCGGGCAGAGGCGCCGCTTCATGGGACCCCCGGGTTAAAGGCCTCCCTCCTACGCAAAGCCCAGAACAGGAAGGAGGACTCGAAAGAAGAGCAGCTCTTCGAGAGGTTGATGGGGAGAATGGAGGAGGGATTGGCCCAGAGATTCAGAGAATACAAACTTAAAACTGAACAGGAAATAAAGCAGCAGATGAGGGAGGAGCAGGAGAAGGCAGAGCTTGAGCTAGCCGACGCTGCACTAGATAAGCTAAAAACAGGAGAGCAATATGCAAATTTAAATGAACAACAAAGAGGCCTTCAAGGTTTCATCGAGCAGTGCCTCGGCTTCATGGTTAAGGCCAGACAGATGCAGAGTCCTCTCGACCTGATCGACTCCCTCTCAGCTACATACACACAACTCTCCAACACCAAGGTTGAACGCTTCATTCCGGGCGGCGCCACTCTGGCGCTGGGCGCTCTTGCTGGTGCCAAGCAGTTGTCCGTGACGGATATGAAAGCTGTTAAAACCACTTTTTAACCTATTTTAAATCTGCCCTTTAACTTACCTTCTTTGTGCGTGTTAAAATGGCTGAACAAGGTGAAAGCGGTCACGGATTTATCATATTACAGTGGAACTGTCGCTCTATCAACTCTAACTTCTCTCAGCTATATAATTATATATCAAATCACTCTGCTGACATCTTAGTTATCCAGTCAGTCAAGAGAAAACGCTCCCTACTGCCTTCTATAGATGGTTTTGACTTCCCTCCCATAGTAGAGCAAAAGGGCTCAGGGCAACTCATTCAAACAGCTATTTATCTAAAGTCTTCCTTAAATTACAAACCCTTTGCACCTCTCATCCCTAGTTCAGAAAATCTCAGTACATGTGCTGTTGAAATCGAAATAAAAGGATCCAAAAACCTCAACATAGTTAACATATATTACCCCCACGGGTGTAATAAAAAAGGAACTACCGACTGGCTAAAATCCCTGGATCATGGCAGGGCACACTGGTGCGTGATGGGTGATTTTAATAATCACCACCCTCTGTGGGACTCTGCTAACCCTAGATACAAACATGCCAATAGCAACCTTGCTGACGTCATTTTGGAAACTGACTTTTGTATACTAAACGATGGCTCGGCAACCAGACTTCCAGACAGAGCTGACCATTCCCCGTCAGCAATCGATCTCTCCCTTTGCTCAAATGCCATAGTCACTGACATCGACTGGAACGTTTTCCCGGACGCCCTCGGCTCCGATCACTTACCCATTGTTCTTACCTTCCGCCACTTCGCCCCTAATCGCAATAACTCGGAGGTCAGAAAAAAGTACAATTACAAACAGGCAAATTGGGACAGCTTCCGTGCGGAGCTCGAGGGTGTCAGGGAGGAAACTCTCCTTACGGATGACATCGAAGCCTCTTACAATAACATACGTCAATGTATACTCACTGCTGCCAATAATCACATTCCGCTTAAATCAGTAAATCCTAACTGTAAGGCCAAAAGGAATGAGTGGTGGAATGCAGACTGTGATGAAGCCTTGGCAAACAAGCGATATCACATTAGGACATATCTCAGGCACTGCTCAGACGCTAACTTCACGAATATGAAGTCAGCTGAAATACAATTTAACCAGATCACCGCTGAGGCTAAACTTCAAAACTGGGAAAACTTTGTCCACAAAGAAACTAAAGATTACAAAGACTGTGGCAAAATCTGGAAGAAAATCCGCAGATTTAAATGTAGATACAGAACTAAAGAAAAGCCACTACTATCGGGTGATAAAATGACCACAACTGACTCTGAAAAGGCAAACCTATTAGCAGATACCTTTGCCAAAAATAGTCAATCAAAATCCCTAGATACTGAACGACTCAATTATAGGTTAGATCAGGAGAAGGGTTTCACATACCCCCCAGATGACAACCAGTTGCCTATAAACTGCATGTTTAAGGCAAAAGAAGTCCAAAACGCCATCTCTTCTGTGAAAGACCCAAAAAAATCCACAGGTTTAGACCCAATATCATATCACATGATAAAACATCTACCACCTAACTTTGTTAAGTTGCTCACTCAGTTTTTCAACCTATGCTGGTTAAAGGATACTATCCCCGCAGCGTGGTCAGACTCACAAGTAGTAGCAGTATTGAAGAGCGGAAAACCGGGCAATCTACCTGGCAGTTACCGCCCCATATCACTAACCCCCCACCTCAGCAAGATCTTTGAGCGTGTGGTGAACCAGAGGCTGGAGTTCCACCTCAATAAACACAATATCATTCCTACATGCCAGGCAGGTTTTAGGCAAGGTCGTTCGTGTGCGGACCACATTGTGCACGTCACTGAAAAAATCAAAAAGACCTTGGCACATAGTAATAATTCTCTTCTTGGAACCTTCTTTGATATTAAATCTGCGTACGACAGCGTCTGGCATGCTCGTCTACTCCTAAAACTCGGCAGAATCGGTGTCTCTGGCCACATGTACCAATTCATCAAAAACTTCATCAGCAATCGCAAGATGTCTGTCCGGGTGGGCTCTTCGGTGTCCGAAACCCATGCGCTGGACATGGGGGTTCCCCAGGGCAGTATCATCGCGCCAAACTTATTCAGCATCATGCTCTATGACATTACTTCTGTTAAGGTTGACGGTGCCAGTGTACTTCTGTATGCGGACGACCTCGCCTTAATAGACACTAATAGACCACGCCATAACAGAGTTACCAACACTGTTGACTTATCTTCTTACCAAACTAAAATCGACAACCTCTGTCAATATATGTACACCAACGGCTTCCAACTAGCCTCAAATAAAACAGTCTTTCTTGTTGTCTCCCGTAGACAACTGTACAGGAACTGCAGTATAAAGATAGGTTGTGATATTATCAAACCGAGCTCAGAAGTTAAGTTCCTCGGCGTTATCATCGATACCCGACTTAACTGGACCAGTCATATCGAACATCTGATCAATAAGGCCAACAAGGATCTTTATATCATACGCTACCTGGCGTCCCAATCCTGGGCCAGAGGGCGTAAGTGTGTCACAGAGGTAGTGCGGGCATTAATTCGCTCCCGCCTCCTTTACGGGTGCGAAGCTTATTTCGTGACGCGCCCGGCGCTCATGAAAAAACTGGCTATTATAGAGTGCAGGGCGCTCAAAATAGCTCTGGGACTCTCCCAACAAGCGAGTAAGAGTCGAGTCTACAGCGAGTGTGGGTGGCTGCCCCTTGTGGATGAGATAAAACTCCGTTCAGCTCAGTATGCTGTCAGAGCCCACGCGGTAGAGAACTCTGCCTGCGAGGTCCTGACTGACTTTTTTCCTCAGCACCAAAATTATGAGGCCAACACCAAACATAGCACTCAACTCTTGGCCAAAACGCTACCCTTATCCGACACAGTAAACCGCATTCTAGCCGATAGCGGGGTGAAGGTCAGTGAGCTGGCCAGGGTCCCCCCGCCCTCCTACCCGCCTTGGCTTGAGGAAACCCCTACTATCATATACGACAGTGAAGATAATACTACCAAAAAAGATAACCCCGTCTACCTAGCTACTGTTACAAAAGAAACCCTAAACTACAAATTCTCGGAGCATTTAAAAGTCTTTACTGACGGATCCAAATTTGCAGACGGCAGCGTTGGCTGCGCCTTTGTGATCCCAGATCTCAAAATCTCAAGGAAATATACTCTTAATAAAGACATCTCCATATTCTCAGCCGAGCTATTTGCCTTGCTCATGGCATGCACTTTTATAAATGACCTCCCAGTCACACCGCGTGCGGTAGTTTTCTGCTCTGACTCGCGCTCTTCATTACAAGCTCTGCATCGAAACACATCAAATCGGGCAGAGCTACAAAGAGAAATCCTCTTTATATGTCACCAGTTAATCTCATCCGGCACATCCGTATCATTTCTCTGGGTCCCCTCTCACGTAGGGGTCCGGGGAAATGAACTGGCGGATGTCGCTGCCAAAGAAGCGGCAGAATCTAGCCCAGCTAACACTAACATCGGCTACTCAGTAACCGAGTTCTACAGTAAAATCCGTAAACTCATTCGAAGTCAGTACGTAACATCTCTGTCCTATCAACCCATTGATATGAACGATCTACACCCCGATCTCCCAACAAACCTCCTCACTATCTTCAGACGCCTCCGTGCCGGCGGCTGCCGCTTCCATATCTTTAACAAGTCCTGCCATTGTGGAGAACCCTATTCATTTCAACACATTTTCGCTCCATGCGCTACAAATAGAATTACCTTTAAAACCTTATATGACCATATGCAGCTCCATGGTCTGAGTCCCCAGGATTATCTGCGCAGTAGCAGTTCTCTAGGCTGGTCACACAGCTTGCTGCTGTGCCGACTGGTCAGGGACTCGGACATGGGGCTGTGGGTATAACTAAGCCCAGATTATCACATCAGCGTGTTTCAGTTTGAGGTCGAGTGGCTCCCGCCATCCCTCCTGATTCCAGCGACTACCTTCTAGACAACATATCCTCACCCAAGGCCCACTAGTCGCCAAACTGTACATATTATTTGTATTACCACGGCCTTTGTGGCTTACATCTTAATCCTTTTATTTGTAAAAAGTTTTGAGATTTATTGTTCGTGTTCCTCTTACTTGCTCATCTATTTGGTTTTATTGGTGATCCTGAAAGGTTCCACTTTTTAACTCGATTTGAAATAAAAAAAAAAAAATATTACAAGCCCGTTATTCAAGATATAGAATACAGACTTATAATTCTTACCAAGAAACATCTTAACTACTTTTCATTTTAACAAATTCCACAGAGCATTATCAACTCAACCCCACCCCCTGCCCTCCTCTCCTTATTTTTTGTTTCTTTCTTTCCTCTTTTTGAAAGCGGACAAACACTCAAGTCCTTAATGGCTCAAAACCGTAGGACTTTTAATATTAATTTTAACGTATTTGTATGTACTGGCCTTCCTTTGAGAAGCCATAACAGTTCAAAAGGGCTTAGAGATAAGCTCTAAATTGCTTAATCCTGTTTGAGTGGAGTTCGCCTCCAAAGGTGATTAACACGGTTACATTCGTCGACAAGGATGGGACTCGATATGGTCAGGAATGGCATTATGGCCACTGAATCATTTTCGTGCTGTTCCCATTCCACGAATCTGGGAGGGACCTAAGCTTGGCGGGTTCATTGTTCGGACCCGGCGAAGCCGGCGTACGGCTCTATTTAAAGTACTTCTTCCCGGCGAAGCCGGCTACCCGGCGAAGCGGGTATTCATCTAGTATATATATATATATATATGTGTGTGTGTGTGTGTGTGTGTGTGTGTGTGTGTGTGTGTGTGTGTGTGTGTGTGTGTGTGTGTGTGTGTCTTACTCAGATCCGCTCCACAGAAAAATCTGACATATGTAAATGCTTGTATAACTGTGTTTTTTAATTTTAAATGTGTCAAGCGCAAAGAGCATAATTGTAAAGTTATGATGTTGCACTATATAAATGCTCATTTGTTATTATTTTTATTAAATATATCCCAACATTTACTGAGGCGAACCCCCATGAATCTATTCACAGCTCTCATGCAGAGACGGGAGGGACCCACACACAAGCATAGACCAGGAGGATAATTGCTTTATACCCTGGTCTAATACACAAAAAGAAGACCGCTGGTGCTTAAAAAGGACTCGGCATAGATGACCTAGTGCCAACGATTTGCAAGGCGTTTCACATGACTTGCTAAGAATGCTCTGCATATACCCTGGATTAGGTGGTGAGAGGCTATTAAAATAGGGTGAAGGTGGAGGGGGAGGGGGTGTGGGGTGTAGAGAGATAGTGAGAGAGAGAGAGAGACAGAAAGACACACAGGCGGACAGACAGACAGACAGACAGACAGACTGAGACACACAGGTAGGGAGACACACAGAGATAGAGAGACAGGCGTAGAAATAGACAGAACAGACAGAGACAGAGAAGTTGAAGTGAGAAACAAACCGGACAAAAACGAGAGAGAGAGAGAGAGAGAGAGAGAGAGAGAGAGAGAGAGAGAGAGAGAGAGAGAGAGAGAGAGAGAGAGAGAGAGAGAGAGAGAGAGAGAGAGAGAGAGAGAGAGCTGCTTGCGTACTACTTTGTGAAAGGAAACTTAATCCAGAGGGTCGCTTTGGTCACGGCTTGGTGCGGTTCAAGAAAGTTTAGTTGTACTCATTATACAGAAATAATAGAAAAAAAGAGAAAGAAAAGCGACGTGTGAAAGCTATAAGAGTTCTGAAGTGAAGTCATGGGTTGTTATCGTTATCGTATTATTTTTCTTTGTGGGTATGTGATCATCACCAAAGTTTTGGATGTCGTCTTCGTTTTGCCTTGGCGTCATGATGATGATGATGATGATGATGATGATGATGATGATGATGATGATGATGAAGATGATGATGATGATGATGATGATCATCATCATCATCATCATCATCATCATCATCATCATCATCATCATCGTCATCGTCGTCGTCGTCGTCGTCGTCGTCCCCATTGTGGGAGCTATACAGGGTACACGAAATGTTCATTCTGTTGAGGAACTTTTTTTTAGGCCTATAACTCGGAAGATATGTGGCCGGACTCAGTCACTTTTTGTAAATCACTGCAGTTCTCTCCCCGTACACAGTCTAGGCCTGACGATGAATATCTTCCAAACAAAAGTCTGATAACTAACGTAATTAACACCTGAGCGAGAAAATGCTAGGGTGGAAGAAGTCTGGGACGACCAATTCTGACCTTGAACGAAGGCTTGCAAAGACAGGTGTAGTCATGTTTACATGTCTTATCTGTCCCCTACACCAATCCCGCCAAAGGTTAATCCGTGGGTTGTTTCTCAGAAAACTGGTCACCAGTTTCGAAAGTAACCCGATATCTACCCGTGACGGCTATTTTGGTTTTATTACCTGTGCGTTTTGTGTTGTGGCAAGCATTGCACTGTCATTATATGCATTGAGGGGCCAAGGTAAAAAAGAGGGCGGTCTGGTACGGTGGATAAAGTAAAGATCCGGAATGGGATATAATATGGGTTATAAAGGCCGGTGCTTTTTGTGAGCTAAGAAACGGGTTCCTTCTTTCAATATTCGAGTTATATATCCATCTTGGCCATGAGCCTGTGTGTTTTTGTCTGTCTTTTAGTCTGTCTGTCGGTCGATCGGACTTCCCTTCCACTCTTCTTTCCTTTTCTCGGACTCTCTCTATCTGTCTGTCCGCCCGTGTGTATGTCTGTCCCTTGCTCTGTCTCTGACGGTCTGTCCGTCGGTCGGTCTCTATTTCTCTCTGTCTCAACTCTATCTCTATCTCTCTCTCTCTCTCTCTCTCTCTCTCTCTCTCTCTCTCTCTCTCTCTCTCTCTCTTTTTCTCTCTCTCCCTCTCTCTCTCTGTCTCTCTCTCTCTCTCTCTCTTTGTCTCTCTCTGCCCCCTCTCTCTCTTTCTCTCTGTCTCTCTCTCTCTGTCTCCCTCTCTCTCTCTTTCTCTCTGTCTCTCTCTGCCCCTCTCTCTCTTTCTCTCTCTCTCTCTCCCTCTCTCTCTATCTCCCTCTCTCTCTTTCTCTCTCTCTCTTTGTCTCTCTCTGCCCCCTCTCTCTATTTCTCTCTGTCTCTCTCTGTCTCTCTGTCTGTCTCTCTATCTCTTTCTCTCTCTCTGTCTCTTTGTCTCTCTCTGCCCCTCCCCCCTCTCTCTCTGTGTCTCTGTCTCTCTCACTCACTCTCTCTCTCTCTCTCATCTCTCTCTCCCTGTCTGTTCCTCTCTCTCTCCCGTGCCCCATAGACCCTATCCATGCACCACCTCCTCCACACTCTCCTATACTCCAATCACACCGTCTTCTTTCCACGCATACCAACGCAGAGTTTCATACAGAAACAACAGTGTATATAGAGACATGTCCCAACAGGGAAATAGAAATGAGTGGGGCAAGGGGCTACAGGGTCACTTAAGTTTTAGGGGCCAGCTCAAGTACTCCACACTTTAAGTCCGTGCACCCTAGTCGTTTAATTCGATTTCTGTAACCATACTTTATAGTATTATGCAGTCAATTGAAATCTCTGTTTCCAAACTCTCCGTTTTGCTTTATAAGATCTTTTCTCCAACGTTTTTGCATTCTCTTCTGCAGGGATTCCGCGAAGTCTTTTACCGAAAATTCAGTGCCATAGCTAAATGAAGCTTGCATTGCGAAGAAGACTAAGCGAAGTTGACTTCGATCAATTAATATTAGGCTTTATATATAGGGACTATATAAGTTACCATCAACGAATGACTCCCTCTTTTCTAAACCTATGTGGGCTTTTTATTTTATTTTTAAATCTCTCACTTTTTTGAGGTCGTAAAAGAGAGTGTTCGTTTATGTATTTGTTACTCCCAGACATGCATATGGGAGTGTCTGGGTGGCCGAGTGGTAAACGCACTTGCCTCGGAAGCGAGAGGTTGCGAGTTCGACCCTGGGTCAGGGCGTTAGCAATTTTCTCCCCCCTTTCCTAACCTAGGTGGTGGGTTCAAGTGCTAGTCTTTCGGATGAGACGAAAAACCGAGGTCCCTTCGTGTGCACTACATTGGGGTGTGCACGTTAAAGATCCCACGATTGACTAAAGGGTCTTTCCTGGCAAAATTGTACAGGCATAGATAAAAATGTCCACCAAATACCCGTGTGACTTGGAATAAAGGCCGTGAAAGGTGAATGCTCGCCCTAATAGGCTTGAGGTTTGCTGGCCGATGTGAATGCGTGATATATTGTGTAAAAAATTCCATCTCACACGGCAGAAATTAATATGTAAAGCGCATTGAGCATATATATGATTATGCGCTATAGCAAATGTCCATCATTATTATTATTATTATTAGTATTATTATGGGTACGGGTATACAAGTAAAAGACAGCACTCTTCACTGACTTAAGAAATGGGTTACTCTCCATCCGTGTTTGCCCTTTTGTCAAAATTTCTCTCTTGTGTTGAGTTTTTCTTTCAGTATTAATTTTGTGTGTGTGTGCATAGTGTGTTACACAGCATTATACAAGCAATAACATGTGAATTTTGATTCCACGAAGCAGAAGCGAAATGTATTCAAACCGTTTTTTTCTGACAAATTGCCTGGTTGTTGTCTTCACGCTAAATTAAAGATTAAATCATCGGAATAAATGTCACCTGAACTTATATAGACGACCTTTGCAGGATTTCTCTTGTTTCTAAGTTCAGGTTAGACGGCTGCAAGTTTGGGCATTTTGACGGGATAACAGCGGAACTGCATGTGTGCGACGTTGTTTCTATATTTTTGCAACAAAGTGTAAAGTGAGAAATAACAAGAATTCTCTATGGTTACGTCAAAGAAAAAAACCCGCATCTGCCGTCCCCGTGATTCCTGGGTCTTGGACGACCCACATATAGCCTCACAAAAGTGTCTGTATAGATATGTGAAACTATTGGGATGTTTTGATTGAGACTTCATGCAAGCCTCTACACTACGGAATATTCCAACCGACCGCTGTTCAAAGGATTATCTTTGTAAACAAACAAATAAACGATGATGTAATTTGAACAACATATTCCGGATGCATGATGTGGGTCGTGGATGACCCATATGGGATTTAAGAAGGATTTTCCCGGTGTTTATCCATATTCGGACGGCGTGTGTTGTGTACGACCCATACATTTAAAGTTGAATCCTTCTTTTCACAGTATGGGTCGGCACGGTTGGCCTAGTGGTAAGGCGTCTTATGAAGCCTGTGCTGCGACTTCTGTCTTGTGTGTGGTCAAAGCAGCACCGCCCTGATATGGCCCTTCGTGGTCGGCTGGGCGTTAAACAAACAAACAAACAAACAGTATGGGTCGTACACGATTCACATCATCCAGAATGTTATTTCTTGATTTTAACTTCAGGTATATGTAATAAATTTCGTCAAAGAATGTCACCTCCATTTTTGAGTTTTACTTCAATTTTGAGCTTTCACTTCAGATTCCCAAACTGATCCAGGAAGCACCAGGGCCAGACAGACATGCCGTAGCCATTCGACCACCGAGCCAGCTCTGTCCTTCACTTGCAGCCCACTGCACAAAGGTGACGTAAACACAGTCAGTCACTGCACACAGTACAAGGCAGGCCACAGACGTACATGTCTGCATGCACTTGTCCAGTCAGGTTTTATTTAGTGCGGTGTGTTGTGCAACCCACCACAGCTTATCTCGTTTTCCTGCTCTGACTCTGTGGCCTGCTGACTCTAATCTGACCCTGGCCGTGGTGTGACATCTCAAGCAATGGGACTGGTCGGGGTTAGCTTTGGTTAGGGGGGTAGTAGAAGGGGTAGTAAGTGTACAGTGGAACCTCTCTTTACACACTTCCCATGCCAAAAAAACCGGAACAAATTGGGTCTTCTTCTCCCCAAATTAGAGCAAATTTGGTCTTCTTAAAAAATCTGAGAAAATCGGGTTTTGAAAGGGAGATCACATCACAAGCAATAGGGCTGGTCGGCGTTAGCTAAGGCTGAGGGGGTAGTATATAGGTGTACTTTGGAACCTCCTTTTCAAGACCAACCGAAAATCTGGGAAAATCTGGCCTTTTTTTTTAATATTAAGGCCTCTTAAAAAATCTGAGAAAATCGGTTTTCAATGGGAAAAAGCACATTAATTTATATGCAATGGGACTGGTCGGCGTTGGCTAAGGCTGAGGGGGTAGTAGGTGTATTGCGGAACTTCCCTTTCAAGACCAACCGAAAATCTGGGAAATCGGGGCTTTTTTCTTTCTTTAAAAAAAATATATATTAAGACCTCTAAAACAACGGAGAAAATTGGGTCTTGTTAAATTAAGACTTTAAGAAGTCTCTGAAATTCGGGTTTTGTTTAATATTTAAACTCTGTGGCCTGCTGACTCTCACCTGAACCTGGCCGTGGTGTGACATCTCAAACTATGTGACTGGTCGGGGTTAGCTTAGGTTGGGGGGTTAGTGTGAGGGGTAGTAGGCGTACACTGAAACCTCCCTTTACACATTTCCAAAAATCAGAGCAAATCGAGCCTTTTTCTCCAAGACTCGATTTTTTTTAGATTTCTGAAGAAAAAGGCCCGATTTGCTCTGAAATTTGGGCAACCTGAGAAAATCGGGAGTGCACCTCAAAACGCTGCAGCTGTTCGGGTGTTACATGTAGCTTATGCTAAAGTGGACAGAGAGGGCAGTAGGCGTACTTACTATACAACCTCCCTTTTAATGCCAAACAAAAGTTTGAGGAAATCGGGTCTTGTTTCAGACCTCCAATAATCAGGTACAATCGACTCTTAAAATGGGACAGCACCTCTCAAGCACTGTGGCTGTTTATGGTTAGTTCAGGTTAAGGGTGGAGAATAAGAATAAGAATAAGAATACTTTATTATCTCATAGAGAAATTCAGGCGTGGTACATAACAATAATACAAACAGGACATTGTTTTTACATAAGACATATAGCACTATATAACAGGGCAGGTTATAAACACACCTCCCACATACAGGGGGTATTAGGTGCACAGTAGAACCTCCATTTTAAGACCTCAAAAAATCGGAGATAAATGAGGGAGGTGTGTGTGTGTGTATGTGTGTGTGTGTGTGTGTGTGTGTGTGTGTGTGTGTGTGTGTGTGTGTGTATGTCTGGTGTGTGTGTATGTGTGTATGTGTGTGTGTGTGTATGTGTGTGTGTATGTGTGTGTCTGTGTGTGTGTGTATGTGTGTATGTGTGTGTGTGTGTGTGTGTATGTGTGTGTGTGTGTGTGTGTGTATACGTGTGTGTGTGTGTGTGTACGTGTGTGTGTGTGTGTGTGTGTGTGTGTGTGTGTGTGTGTGTGTGTTTTGGGGAGGGTCTTAAGAGTGGGATTCCGTTGTAGTAGACTCTACTGACGTGCACATAAAGGTAAATAGACTGATTTGAGTGGGGTATGGGTATGGAGAGGGGAGGGGGAGACTTGGGATATGGAAGGCGGGGTGGATACGCAGGGTAACGGTGTCTTGACAATTAAGGTTGTCGTGAGGTTTTTATGTTAGAGTTGTAGGAGAGTGAAAAATATACATTTTAATATTTTTACAAAAAGACAGCTCCGAAAACTGTTATGAAAAAAACAAAAAAGGGAAACCTCCCTGAGCATGCATACTAAAAGACATGTGTATGCATATATTTGAGACAGTCCTCTTGACTTCACATTACGTATACGCATACCTCGGTCTTTTCGTCGTCTGGAGGAAATGAAACCACTGTTATGTTGAATGCTGTCGAAAGTAGTGCAAAGTAGTCAAAAGTAGTTCTAGAACTGGACGATGAAAAACGGGCAAAGATATTCAACGCACTTTATATTACTCGGCGCATAGCGATTGGTTATACAATAGATCACAAGAGATACAATGCACAATGTCTTTGGAAAACAACAAGACTACTTGGATGAAGTTTAATTTGAATAACTAGAAGCGTAGTGGTAGGAAGGAGCGACCACGTGACCTCTCATCATGGCGCCTATTGCATGGTTCCATGTTGCCCGCCCACAGCAGTATCACTTCAGGTCAATCACATCTAAACACTGGCTAGTTCTCCGTGCAGTGACAGCTCATGTTACCGCTCCTTTTTGTTACTATGCTCCTAAAAATTAAATTTGCACATGTACCTTCCTTAAATTTAGTAGTTTCCTCGGGCATTCTTACTTGTAGTCGCCTCGAAAGCGTCACTAGACTACCATGCCTGGTCTTTCTTCCACTTTCCAAACATCTACCTCATCACCTTTACCCCACGTTATCATCATCGTCATGATCATCGTAGTCGTCGTCGTCGTCGTCATGATCGTCGTCGTCGTCATGATCATCATGATCATCATGATCATCATGATCATCATGATCATCATGATGATCATCATCATCATCATCATCATCATCATCATCATCATCATCATCATCATCACCACCGCTGCTATCATCATCATCATCGGCCGCAGCAGTCGCAATATAGTAACAGTATCGTCATTGTCGTAGTCGACATCGTCGTTGTCATCACTGACTCAGTGTTATCATCAGGTTGGTCGTTGTCCTCTCCCTTCCTTGGACAACGCACTTTCACTGATGGTGATCATCATGTTATGTGTGTCATTGTTAGAGAGAGAGAGAGAGAGAGAGAGAGAGAGAGAGAGAGAGAGAGAGAGAGAGACAGTCAGACAGACAGACAGACAGACAGACAGACAGACAGTCAGACACAGAGAGAGAGAGAGAGGGAGTCAGAGGGAAAGAGACAGACAGAGAGAGAGAGAGAGAGAGAGAGAGAGAAACAGACAGACAAACAGACAAACAGACAGACAGACAGACAGACAGACAGAGAGAGAGATAGAGAGAGAGAGAGAGAGAGAGAGAGAGAGAGAGAGAGAGAGAGAGAAAGAGAGAGAGAAAGAGAGAGAGAATTACATTTTATTTAACAAGGATTAAGATTTAAGGCTACGCCTTTTCTACAATATGTCCTTGGGACGCATAGACACACAATTACATAATTAAAAAATCAAAAATTAAAAAGTTAAAAGTTAACCAACAAATGGAGGTCGGAAAACTTCAGCACGTGATAATAAAGATGACGATGATGATGATGATGACGATGATGATGATAATGATGATGATGAAGATGAGGCATGAAGAGCATACATATGTGGTTATTCATAAAATCAAATGCATACTATGCAGGTAATTATAAATACAAGCTGGTAGCAATCGAACATGTAGCAATAGTACAACAAAAATATGTTCAGAACATACAATGCACAGCATATCTTTGACGTAATACTAAGTGTGGTAAATCAAAAGGCGTTAAACTACGAGAGAGAGAGAGAGAGAGAGAGAGAGAGAGAGAGAGAGAGAGAGAGAGAGAGAGAGAGAGAGACAGAGACAGAGACAGAGAGAGACAGAGAGAGAGACAGAGACAGAGACAGAGACAGAGATAGACAGACAGACAGACGGACAGACGGACAGACGGACAGACGGACAGACAGACAGACAGACAGACACAAATATAGACAGACAGAGAGAGACATACACAGACAGACACAGATAGACACAGACAGACACAGACAGACACAGATAGACACAGACAGACACAGATCTATAGACACAGGCAGACAGACGGACATACATGCGCACAGTCATTTGAATTAGGTGATACTGACATCGTTCACTACAGCTATACGCACCGACAAAATTGACACCAAATCTCATTCTTTCAAAATTAATTGAATATAGGGTCGAACGCCAACAATCTTCAAGATTTGTTCAACCCCAATACACATTTACTGATGAGAAGTCCGATTCTTTTCGCATTTTTCTTTCTGCGTTGATGCCCGCTAGGCATGTGTCAACGGCCAAGTTTCTAATCTATGCACTCAACAAAACATCAAAAGAGAAACTTTATACATCGCCGGTCATGACTCATTTGCAATTATCCCTTCAGGTTATTTAATCCAAAACACTTTCCTTTTTCCACACCTATCTGTTTTCTATCTGAGATGTTGTTTGATAGTGGACACCGGGCAGAACTGAAGATACACGTATACAGCTTCAACACAAAATGTGTGTCAAGAAGTATCTCATTGTGCAAGACAAACAAGTAGCTATATATATACGCTGGTGAAATGAATAACTTGCACAACCTATATCAACAGCATATAATTATAAAGTGTACTGCTTTCGACTTTATTTTCATTTTTTTCACATACAACAACATTCATCGTGTTTATCTTGTCTCAGTTAGTGTATATTGCTTTCTATTTAGTCCGCCATCTTGCTTACCACTGGTATGTTTTCACTAGGATTGCTTAAAATATATATGCACAACGCTTGAGTTAGAAATCCTAAATGCCATATATAGTTTATGTCGTGATAAAAATTGAATAAAGCATTGTTTTAACCAAGTCTATTGCTTTTAAGTAATCGACGTCGTCATTTTCAACACGCAGTATCATGCAAACAGGTTCATTCTGTCTCAGTTAAATATGATATGGATTTTAAGTAATTACGGTCGTTAGTTTTAACGTACAACACTATACAAGCAGGTTTATGTTGTCTCTGTAAGTGTATACTGTGGTCACATAATCAATGTCTTTACCTGCAATATATACGCACATTTCTTGTGTCTCTTTAAGCTGATTTCAATTAAACGAGGCCTTTATTTTACTTAACATGCAATAACATTTATACAGGCAGGTTCATTTTGTCTGTCTACGTATAAAGGGCTTTCTCCCCTGGCCCCCTTTTTCCACTGCTAGTATAATGTTCCTGTTGTCTCTCCAAGCTGTTTTAAATCAATCGAGGTCTTTATTTTACTTAACATGCACTGAATAACATACAGGCAGGTTCGTATTGTCTGTCTAAGTAAACGGACCCCCCCCCCCCCCTTTCCACTGCTAAGAGTATATGTTACTGTTGTCTATCGAAGCTGATTTTAATTAATATGGAGGTCTTTATTTTACTTTATTCCCCCCTCTGCTTCTTTACCTCTGTAAACTTGTAGAGCTAGTTATTTTTCGATAAACACCCAGCAACCAAACAAATAACGACCCAGCAACAGCCTGAATCCTCGATAGCGCAATGGGTTGAGAAGCTGTTCTGCGTCGGTACGCGGTACTACTTTTGCGACTGAAAAGTTCCGAACGCTCTAATGTACGAAGTATACATCTCTGGAGCAAACAATACAAACATACCGCATTTAAATTAACAACTACAGGCTTGAACACATGAATCTCCATATAAAATCCATGAGTTTGGTTGTTTTCTGAATCTAGGTCTGCTGTGCACAAACGTTCATCACAAGCAAATTTCCAAGGCAAGTAACTCTCATACTTTGTCTAGCGACAAGAGTAGTTCCCCTTTCAAATTTCTTTTCACTCAGTTTCTTCGACAACAGATTGCAATCCGACGGTCAGTTTTCAACAATATTTCATTTAATAAACAGATCACACGCAACCAAATGCACACATCTCATCAATTTAAACAACATAAAGCGGTTTCATACACTATTTTCCCCAGAAAACTGAACTTCATACAGTTTTTAACGTTGGAACACGGGTGCAAAAGTTCGTCTGCTGGTCCCATTTGACGAAAGAACACAATGCTAAGCGATACCAAAACATATACAGAACACGCAATATATGCCTTTGCCGCCACAGCAGAATAACAGCATATCTGTGTACTTGATTTTTAGTCCAAAATAGGAAAACTGACAAGAAGTGTTAACAGAATGGAATGATTTGCACGGAACTATACAACCGCGCATTAATCGATCGCCTGCGCAGGTTGACTGGTTGAGTGAATAGGATTCGATCAAACTTTCGCAAAAAAACTCCACTTTTCTTTGAATAACTGAAGAAAGGAGGAATAAAGAGGTTACACACCTCGTCTCAGTGATTA
>NC_090261.1:38346302-38393802 GCF_037325665.1 Littorina saxatilis
ACAAATACGGAAATAACAACTTAAAATAGGCAAGAAGAAAAATAAAACAGACAAAAGAAAAGAACAGAGAGAAATCCAGGAAGTCATTATGTTTATCCTGAAACCTGGGAATCTATTCTCGCACTTCACACCCCTTTTGAAAAATTAATTCCATAATGCACATTAGCACACATTCAGATGACGCGGTACGCCGACGTTCGTACCCATGCACGTTCTGCATTTACTTAGTGGGAAACGCGGCAGAATAAAGTGCTTGGTGCGTGTGACCCGCGGTGTAATACGTCAAGGTGCATGCACATTTAAAGTAAACCACGTTTCGTTTGACCTTGTGCATACGGTCCGACATCGCGACACGAAGGGCTATTCTATATGACCACTACTGTTTTAATGCGCAGTTCCGTGTACCTTGACAGAGCTTAATTTTTCACTCTCACTCTTTTTTTTTTGGGGGGGGGGGGTTGGGGGGAATGGGGGGGGGGGGGGAGTTAGTCAATGGCCTTGTGCACAAGGTCCAACGTAGATTATTCTAGTCAGTTAAAACAAAAAACAGGAGAAAAAAACCTTCTATTTAGTGCGCAGTTCTGTTGTACCATTATACAGGTTGATCTTTCTTCGCCTATTTTTATATTTAGTCAAGTTTTGACTAAATATTTTAACATCGAGGGGGAATCGAAACGAGGGTCGTGGTGTATGTGCGTGTGTGTGTGCGTGCGTGCGTGTGTGCGTGTGTGTGTGTAGAGCGATTCAGACTAAACTACTGGACCGATCTTTATGAAATTTGACATGAGAGTTCCTGGGTATGAAATCCCCGAACGTTTTTTTCATTTTTTTGATAAATGTCTTTGATGACGTCATATCCGGCTTTTCGTGAAAGTTGAGGCGGCACTGTCACGCCCTCATTTTTCAACCAAATTGGTTGAAATTTTGGTCAAGTACTCTTCGACGAAGCCCGGGGTTCGGTATTGCATTTCAGCTTGGTGGCTTAAAAATTAATTAATGACTTTGGTCATTAAAAATCTGAAAATTGTAAAAAAAAATAAAAATTTATAAAACGATCCAAATTTACGTTTATCTTATTCTCCATCATTTGCTGATTCCAAAAAACATATAAATATGTTATATTCGGATTAAAAACAAGCTCTGAAAATTAAATATATAAAAATTATTATCAAAATTTTTTTTTCGAAATCAATTTAAAAACACTTTCATCTTATTCCTTGTCGGTTCCTGATTCCAAAAATATATAGATATGATATGTTTGGATTAAAAACACGCTCAGAAAGTTAAAACGAAGAGAGGTACAGAAAAGCGTGCTATCCTTCTCAGCGCAACGAATACCCCGCTCTTCTTGTCAATTCCACGTGCACTGCCTTTGCCACGGGCGGTGGAGTGACGATGCTACGAGTATACGGTCTTGCTGCGTTGCGTTGCGTTCAGTTTCATTCTGTGAGTTCGACAGCTACTTGACTAAATATTGTATTTTCGCCTTACGCGACTTGTTTATTTTGTAATGCTTTTAATCATGTTTTATTTATTCTAGTTTATGTTTATTGTTATAGTGGCGGTCTCTGTTCTTGCGAAACAAGGCCCGATGTGAAAGATTATTCTGCATGGTCTGTAAAAAAAAACCCAGACCACTAATATTTAAATGCTGTCCCTGGCTGTATATATATATACACACTTAAATTTAAAAAAAAAATCATTCTTTTATTCTTATTTTCCTGTCTTCCTTTAATTTGTCGGTCTTTTATTCTTTCTTTATTTCTTTTCTTTATTTCATCCTTCCCTCATTGTTAATTATATTGTTTTTAGGGGTGGTCCCTTGGCAATATATATATATACACTTCACACATATTACTTTGCAACAGTTCCGTGGTCCTTGAAGAGCCAGTGATCTACACGGCTTTCATATCCCTGACAGCCAGTGCGACACAGTCAAATGCGTCTCCGCTGCCTGTCGGACCAAGCTCGTAAATTTCCACCAAGCTGAATTAATCGTCTGCGTGTGTAAAGTCGTGAGAGAACGAGTACCACAGTGCGACATCTATGTTGTGGTAGTACATGTATATACTAGAATGAATACCCGCTTCGCCGGGTACCCGGCTTCGCCGGGAAGAAGTAGAGCCGAATGATACCCGGCGGAAGAAGTAGAGGAATACCCGGCTTCGCCGGGATGAAAGCGTTGTGGACAGTGACCTTCTAAAAATAGTAACGGGAATATCCGGCTTCGCCGGGATGAAAGCGTTGTGGACAGTGACCTTCTAAAAATAGTAACGGGAATATGGATTGACGCCACACGAAGGAAGGGAGATAAACGCAAAACACTGGAGAAGATAAGGAAGAGTTACTGGGAATGGATCTGGGAAGATGAACAGAAAAACCAAAATCGGTTCAGCGCTGCGCGCTGAGAGCACGTGTTGAAAATTCTCATCGACCAGGTTGTGTCCGGGGTCTACCTGAATATGCCCACTAAATTTGAAGCAGATCCAACAAAAACTTTGGCCGTGCATCGCGAACATACATACACACACACACACACACACACACACACACACACACACACACACACACACACACACACACAAGTCGTATATATATATATATATATAGATAGATACAGTGTGGTGTAAACATATATATACGATCACGACGACGAATCAGCTGCTATAAGCGTAGGTTTTTAGCATAAAATGGTAAACATATATACACAATCAAGCAAATAAAAGAAAGACAGAAAGAAAGAAAGAACAAAAGAAGGGAAAGAAAAGGAAAGGAAAGAAAACAAGTCGCGTAAGGCGAAATTACTACATTTAGTCAAGCTGTGGAACTCACAGAATGAAAGTGAACGCAGTCCGCCGCTAGTGCAAAAGGCAGTGAAAGTGACGAGCCTGTTTGGCGCGGTAGCGGTTGCGCTGTGCTTCATAGCACGCTTTACTGTACCTCTCTTCGTTTTAACTTTCTGAGCGTGTTTTTAATCCAAACATATCATATCTATATGTTTTTGGAATCAGGAACCGACAAGAAATAAGATGAAATAGTTTTTAAATCGATTTCGGAAATTTAATTTTGATCATAATTTTTATATTTTTAATTTTCAGAGCTTGTTTTTAATCCAAACATAACATATGTATATGTTTTTGGAATCAGAAAATGACGCAGAATAAGATAAAATTGTTTTTGGATCGTTTAATAAAAAAATAATTTTAATTACAAGTTTCCGATTTTTAATGACCAAACTCACTCATTAGTTTTTAAGCCACCAAGCTGAAATGCAATACCAAACCCCGGCCTTCGTCGAAGATTGCTTTGCCAAATTTTCCATCAATTTAATTGAAAATGAGGGTGTGACAGTGCCGCCTCAACTTTTACAAAAAGCCGGCTATGACGTCATCAAAGGTATCTATCGAAAAAAAAGAAAAAAACGTCCGGGGATATCATACCCAGGAACTCTCATGTCAAATTTCACAAAGATCGGCCCAGTAGTTTAGTCTGAATCGCTCTACACACACACACACAGACAGACAGACAGACAGACAGACACACACACACACATACACCACGACCCTCGTCTCGATTCCCCCCTCTATGTTAAAACATTTAGTCAAAACTTGACTAAATGTAACAAAAGGAAAAAAAGATAACAAAAGGAAACAAACAACACGTAACATATCACACACAAATTTATACATGTTACGGAAGAAGTGATGGCCCGTAAAACAAAAATGGCACCGTAATTGAGCTGTCTTCCTTCAAACATTTTTAAGCCACACGTTACAACCTCAAAACTCTTCCTTAAAATTCTGCATGTCTTCTCTCACAAACTGTCAGACAGTCGACTTTAATTGCACGCCCGTACCACCAGATCAATCACAAGTCTGACACTTTTACTCCGAGATGAGACACAGGTCTGCATCAAACCCTTTATCGTGATAACACAAAGACAAGAAGGTCAAAAATATCCCAAATGATCAAAAGAGCTCCTATTAAGATGTTCGGTGTACTCAATGATCATCAAAATTAGTTAATAGTGAACATAAGACAGTAATTAGGCTAAGACAAGAAAGTAAAACAGTTTAAAGAGCCACTTCTGCTACTACAACGATGTTTGTATCAATGACAACCATGTTGGTGGTCTATCAAAAAGTCACTACTCTATAATAGTTTCGTATTAATGATAAAACGATGTTAAAACATTTAGTCATAACTTGACTAAATGTAAAAAACCAGCACCCCCCCAAAAACAAAACACAAAAAAAACAAAAAAGATATATTTTTTTAAAATCTGACTTGTATCTAGTATTGAACTTGAAGGAAAGTCGTAACTGACAGGGTAACAACACAACAGTTTGAGCACGAACTCAAGTTCAGTTGACTGGTGATGTTTTCAGAGGTGGATATACTCGTGACCCCGTGAGGTCACAAAAACAATGAGTGGCGATTGTTTCTATGCTGATATAGAAGCGGCACACAAGGTCAACGCCGGGGAAAAAACAACAACAGCAGATATTGCATGTAGGGCATTCATATAGCAAAATATCTTTCTTGTGAACTGTGCACATAACGGACAGTTTAAAAAAAAGTATTTAATATTTTTAATTAAACATATTTTGTAAGGCAGAGATAGACTCAAAAAGAGGAAGAAATGGGACGAAAACTGACATTTTCACTTCATGTATGCCTTTGTGGTTAACATTTAAAGCACTAGTTTCAAAACAAGATCGTAACACCACTATGCAAAAGATTGTACACCAAACAGAACAAAATATTGGAGCAAGGGTCTCAAGCTCAACCTCACATTAATATCGAGCCCACAAAGTTAAAAGCATTGATCTTTCACTCTCATGCCAATTCCAATTTCTAAGATTTACTGCACCTAATAAGCTGTTTCCGCTCTTTGCTGGCCCTTTCAAAAAAGACATGTCTCCTTTCACGGCAATGACACAGACTGACTAACTTTCTTTATTTGGTGTTTAACGTCGTTTTCAACCACGAAGGTTATATCGCGAAGGGGAAAGGGGGGGGGGGGGGGGGTGGGATAGAGCCACTTGTTAATTGTTTCTTGTTCACAAAAGCACTAATAAAAAAAATTGCTCCAGGGGCTTGCAACGTAGTACAATATATTACCTTACTGGGAGAATGCAAGTTTCCAGTACAAAGCACTTACCATTTCGTACTGGACTAAAATCTTTACAAACATTGACTTTCTTTATTTGGTGTTTAACGTCGTTTTCAACCACGAATGTTATATCGCGAGGGGGAAAGGGGGGAGATGGGATAGAGCCACTTGTCAATTGTTTCTGTTTCACAAAAGCACTAATCAAAAATTTGCTCCAGGGGCTTGCAACGTAGTACACTATATTACCTTACTGGGATAATGCAAGTTTCCAGTACAAAGGACTTAACATTTCTTACATACTGCTTGACTAAAATCTTTACAAAAATTGACTATTATTCTGTACAAGAAACACTTAACAAGGGTAAAAGTAGAAACAGAATGCGTTAGTCGCCTCTTACGACATGCTGGGGAGCATCTGGTAAATTCTTCCCCCTAACCCGCGGGGGGTGACTGACTAACGACAGTGACCTAACGACAGTGACCTAAAAGT
Organism: Littorina saxatilis; assembly: GCF_037325665.1. Classification (NCBI taxonomy): domain Eukaryota; kingdom Metazoa; phylum Mollusca; class Gastropoda; order Littorinimorpha; family Littorinidae; genus Littorina; species Littorina saxatilis. The sequence goes on from NC_090261.1 coordinate 38,351,909, forward strand.
GTTACAAGGACAGTAATACGAGTGGGAGGGGGGTGGGGGCGACCAGACCAGACAAGAGCCATGCACCCGGAGCAAAGACACAAGGGCTGGAAGATAAGAGCATTCCAGCCAGGGCATGTTGCATACGAGGAAAAGGGGTATGCACTTTGTCCTGCAGTGGAGAGAGAGAGAAAAAGCCACCCGACCTTTCTGGGCTTTTAAACCCCAAACTCCTTCCTTCTTTTTCTTTCTTCCTTTTTCGCGCTGGACTACCCGACCTTGTCTTGCATAGTCTCTATTTCTCTGAACTGTTTCCTTTTCTTTCTTTCTTTCTTTCTCTTTTCTTTCTCTCTTTCTCCTTATCTCGTTTCTGTTCATACATAGGCAGTTACCGAACAATTTTATTTTATATTAAACAAGTGTTCTTGTTCGGTTCTTCTTGGACTAATTGACCTATAGGTCAAGCTTCAAAGGACACTTTTATGCAAAGTTCTCCCTCTCTTTCCCTCTCCCTCCCTCACACCCAACCCACTTTTATATATTTCTCTCTCTATGTCGTACTGTTGTCTGGCCAGACTAGCTTGACCTCAATGAGTTTCGCTACAGGCTAAATAAGTGAGTGGTTGAGTTGAGTCGTCGCCTGTGAAGGGACCAGCCCCCGAACAACCCACCCCTCCTTACCAACGTCAGCAGGTATGCATTGTGTGCATAGTTTGGGTTCAGCACTCCTGTAAATCTTTTCTTTATTTCTTTTTTTTCCTCCCTTCTCACAGCACAAGCTAGCCACAGGGCAAATACTCGACAGGAACATTATGGCCTTTATATGGCCTTGACGTGTTCATGTGCACCTAGTACTGAGTCGACGGGTGGAAAAGGGTGGAGGGGAGGGGGGGAGAGTGGGAAGCAAGGAAACAGAAAGTTGGAATAAGGTCGGATGTAGGGGAAGGGTGCTAGAATAGGGTTAAATAAATAAATACAGATAAAATAAAACAAAACAAAAATGACTGAAGTGGCCGAAAGCCTATAATCCATCTACATCAAAGGCAGTAAAAGCTTTTAAAGAAGTAAAGAAATGTGGAGCAAAGCCAAATACTGAAAATCAAATGGTCAGCCTTCAGGGCGTCTTCGTTCTAAACAGGACAGTTGAACAAACAAGTCACTATTTTATTTTATATTTAATAATGGACAAACTTGAGCAACATTTATGTCCTATGTTTTTATGTTACCATATACCCTCCCCCCAGGTGTGTGTGTATACGTGTGTGCATTTTTTTCTGAACTGACCTTATACGGTCAGCATAAAACCCTTTTATGTATCTCTTCTGCGAAGGCCTTTGTCCTGCCTCTTAAAACTTTGAATGTCACAAAAGAATGACGCCTGAAAAATATCGTCTCCACCCACTTACATTCCAAACGAACAGGGAAGCAAAAGCGAGAGAAAGACAGATGCAGGCCCCTAGAAAGGAAAAGGGCATAATAACAAATCGTGAGGCAAAGAATCGAGAATGGAGAGAGAAAAAAAACAACTAAATGCCCTTTACAAATTGATTGTGTTACTCGGTCAAAATTGGGCCGCAAAGACCAGTGAAGTGTAATGGTGCATGCCGAGTGTGTGAAGTGTACCTCACCCGTAATACGTTTTCCATGCTTGGCTGCTCTTGAAAACTTGGTGAGGGGACAGGGGGTGAGGGGTGAGGGGGTGGAAATTCGCAGGGACAAAGCCGTCACAAGACAACCCGAACTGCAAGGCAAAGGGACTGGTACGGACTTGCTCGAGTGGCTCGCTTGTGCACAAAATGACAAAACAACTACCCGATGGCTTTCACACACACACAGAAATTGGCCGAGGCTGTGTGTGCATTTGTTTAGATCTTCCACCAATCCCACCCCGTATTTTTTCAGCCATGAGTTCACCCACCACTGACCCAGTGGCCGGGGTATGAGTGGTGGTGGTGTTACGACATACAACACTCTACCCTTGCCTGGCGAAACGGGTGACCAATGGGAAGCCAGCTCCTTTTTTAATCACCCTACCACCCCCACCCGTCCTCTCCTTCTCCTACCCCATTACCCTCTTCGACACTCCACCCCTTTATGCGCGATGACGGTGTTAAAAAAAGCTATAGCTCGCTAGCCCACTGAGGGTCTGACCTACCGCGACCCTTCTTTCTCCTCGGCCCTTCTTTCACCTCGTCCCTATACCCACTTTTCTTTCAGGCCCTTTTTTTTAAATTTTTTTTTTTAAAGGGGGACACCCCTCTCTCGACAAAACGCCGGGAGAGAAAAGAGTAAAAAAGAGAAAGAGGGAGAGGGCAGAATCAGTCGAGCATGTCCTGCCCAGAAAGCTGTTTTAGAACTCTTGTACTTTTCCCAGCAGAGAGGCTTCCGATGGGCCAGCAACAGCATATGTGGAGCTGACTTTTCCTCCTCCACCCCCTCCCCTCCTTACCCCACCCGTCTCCTCTCCTCCCCCTTTCCCGCCTCCCCTCCCCCTCATCCCATCGACTCCCTCCAGTGCCTTGACCCAAGCTCAACCCATCTGCAACATGGCATCAGCGAATTCATTTTTTTCTGTGTTTGTTTCTGCCTCAAAGCCTCATATTGTATTTAAGTGGCTACACTCGGGTGGAGAAGGGAGGCGGTGGATGAGGTGCGGCGAGGTTGGTGTTCCGGGTGGGGAAGATGGAGAGAAGGGTAGAGAAAGAGAGAGACTGAAACATTGATTTAACTATATCTTTGAACACGAAAATATTTTCTGCTGTACAAGATTACGTTATGTCAACTGATCGCTTCGGCTGATATTATATTAACAGTGACAGGAATAGATGTAGCAAAGCACTCTCTCTCTCTCTCTCTCTCTCTCTCTCTCTCTCTCTCTCTCTCTCTCTCTCTCTCTCTCTCTCTCTCTCTCTCTCTCTCTTTGTTTGTATAAAATATTATGAAATATTTTGAAAGAAAAGGGTTGAAGTTATCACTTGTTCGCCATGTCTTGTTATCAGAATGTGTATTTATCAGTTTTAGAACGTGTCCATAAGCAGTCTGCTTGTTAACGTTCTTAATGTTGTTACTGTATAATTTTTATAACATGTATACAAGAAATTAATAAAAACACGCTTAAACCAAAGAGAGAGAGGATGAAAGAGAGAGGATGAGAGAGAGCGAAAGAGAGAGCGAAAGAGAGAGAGAGAGAGCGAGAGAGAGAGCGAGAGAGAGAGCGAGAGAGAGAGCGAAAGAGAGAGAGAGCGAAAGAGAGAGAGAGCGAAATAGAGAGAGCGAAAGAGAGAGAGAGAGAGAGCGAGAGAGAGAGCGAAAGAGAGAGAGAGAGCGAAAGAGCGAAAGAGAGAGCGAAAGGGCGAAAGAGAGAGAGAGCGAAAGAGAGAGAGAGAGAGAGAGAGCGAAAGAGCGAAAGAGAAAGAGGGCGACAGAGCGAAAGAGAGAGAGAGCGAAAGAGAGAGAGAGAGAGAGCGAGAGAGAGATCGAAAGAGAGAGAAAGCGAAAGAGAGAGACCAAAAGAGAGAGAGCATAAGAAAGAGAGAGAGCGAAAGAGAGAGCGAGAGTGTAAGAGAGAGCGAAAGAGACAGAAAGAGCGTAAGAGAAAGAGAGAGCGAAAGAGAGAGAGAGAGCGAAAGAGAGAAAGAGAGAGAGCAAGAGAGAGAGAGAGAGCGAAAGAGAGAGAGAGAGAGCGAAAGAGAGAGAAAGAGCGAAAGAGAGAGAGAGAGAGCGAAAGAGCGAAAGAGCGAAAGAGCGAAAGAGAGAGAGCGAAAGAGAGAGAGAGAGAGAGAGAGAGAGAGAGAGAGAGAGAGAGAGAGAGAGAGATAGATAGGATGAGATTGAGAGAGAGAGAAAGAGAGAGAGGATGAGAGTGAGAAAGAGGGGGAGAGAAAGTGAGAAAGAGGGGGAGAGAAAGAGAGAGAGAGAGGGTGAGGGCGAGCTTGATGTTTCGGGTGGATGAACAGCGAGGGAGAGAGGGTGAGGGGGGTGGGGGAGGGCAGGAGGGGTGAGCAGATCAGTGACCGTGCAGTGGTGTGATCGCAGTCAACGCACCGTGAACAAACTGGGAAAGGACTGCCGCCGTACTGGTAATGGTGTGTGCACCATGTGTGTGCAGCGGCGTATGCAAGCGAGTTGCAGTATACAAAAGGTTGTTGAACAGACTGAGAAAAAAAAGCCCAGATCATGCAGCTAGCCCAGCCAGGCCAGGCGCCGAGCTCACAATCAACAATGGATGGCGACGACACAATTACTGAATTACTGGCCCACTCAGCAGTGAAGGCCGACAACCCCCCCCCCCCCCCCCAAAAAAAAAAAAAAAAAAAGCAAAAAAAAAAGCCAGTCAACTTTAACCGCCTCCTGCTGATCCGACCCGGCCAACGCAACTCGACGCGGTAACAAGGACAACAAAACAACAAACCAGCGGTCTGTTTTTAGCGACAGTAGTACCATGACCCAGTCAACACAGGCAAAGCAAATCCTTGTGACCAGCTTGTTGTAAGCGGAGAGCCACCATAAAATAAATTACAAACAATTTGTTTTTTCCCCTTCCACCGCCTTTTCTTGATCGTCAACTGTTCATTATAGTCAACCTTGCACAACAACGCCCCCCCCCCCCACCCAACACAACCGACCCTCACCCCCCTCTCCCCACCCCGTTTCCACTTCAGTCCACCCAGACTTCAAATCTTCCAACTTCTTTAACTATCCATTATCCACCCCAGCCATCCCTCCTTCTCCTCCACCCCTTCCTCCCACCCCGTTCCCACTCCAGTCCACCCCTTTTACCGTCCCGACCCTCTCCTCCACCCCTACCCCCGTCTTGCCCGGTACGGCACGGAGGCAGCTGCTGTCCTGTTGGCAGTAGTTGTGTGTGAGTGCTGGCGCAACCAGACCTAAGAGCTAACCAACCCAATGAGTCACCTTGTAAGAGCCAACCCGCTCGGCCAAACGCAATCTGTGGCCAGCTGGGTTTTGTATCCCTGACGGGGCCTCACGTGAGGCCTTTCTGTGGCCACTTGACTATATTATGGAGGGGAGGAGAGGTAGGTTGGGGGTGATTGAAGTGTTGGTGAGATTTAAATGGGGTGGGAGAAGGGGGTGGGAGGTTGTTGGTGTCTTATGTCCTCGTAAGGTCATACCAAACCTATTCTCCTGATAGAATATATAGCTTTGGTCATAGTTGAAGTATGAGAAGGAGAAGAGTGTGTGTGAGAGAGAGAGAGAGAGAGAGAGAGAGAGAGAGAGAGAGAGAGAGAGAGAGAGAGAGAGGGAGAAGGAAGTAGTTGTGAGATTAAAAGGGTGAGGGAGAAGGAGGAGGTGGTAGGTATTAATGTCGTGCGTTCTCTTAAGGTCACTCTGCTATAACCTCTTTAAAAACAAAACAAAACTCCTTCATCGTCGTCACTACCAACGGAGAGACCGTTTTAATGTATACCGTTAAAGGGCCCAGTATATTTTTCAATGGCTCGAGGGGAGAGGATACTTTGCTCTATCTGCGGCTCCCAACCACTTCAGGACTACACACACACACACTGACACTGCATGGTCTTCCTGGTCTAAGCGAGCCAGCGAGCGAGGCTCACACTGATTGATCAGATAATTAAACGTCTCCCACACCTCAGCTCTTGACACGTTGACACGTATTCGTTCGGACATTGAGCAGCTAATTCCGGCTTGTTTGTTGTCCTGACTTTGAAGGCAAAGGTCTATAACAGTTATGATGAAATTTACGTACTTTATTTCAGTACACAATACGCTTTGTGGGGCAGTCAGTGAAAGATTGAGTGGAGATATTATATCAACCTGTCGTAAAATCTTTTCTTCTAAAACGACAGAAAAAAACCCACTAAATGTCAAGCCAAATGCCAAACAGTTATGATGAAATTGGTTTTCATTTCCTCGAAGAAGTCGGTGAAAGAAAATGTTGAGAAAGATCTACAGCCCTAATCAGAATTTTGGTAGTCATTTTCAATAGTTCTATCATGGGGGTCTCGTAAAAGAAATAGTGCAGAACATTCAACAATGTCAAGCGATCTTTTAAAAGCGTTCGTTTCGGCTTTTATTCAATGACTGTGAAGGAACGGTCAGTTATATATAGAAATAGTGCAGAATGAGACCAAAACCATCGAGTGTGCAAAGAAGAAAGGGGGAGGAAGGGAGGAAGGGAGGAGGGGGGAGGAGGAGTCTCAATGTTATGGCGGCGACACTGACGGACGCCGACGAGTTACGCGAACATGACACGGCGTTCGTTGCGGCGAAAATTACGAAGAACAGAGACAAGCAAATAAAAAATAAAAAAGACAAAACTGAAAAGGACAGGGAGAGATGGGGGGTGGGGGATGCTGGGACCGACCGCGGGGAAGGCAAGGCAAGGCAAGGCAATTGGGCAGGCAAGGCGAGGCAATTGGGCAGGCAAGGCAAAGGCAAGTGCACATGCAGGCAATGGAATCTATAGGCAAGGCAAGAGCGACGGACAACGACGCAAGCCGCTTTGACATGTTTGTTGGAATCAATAGCCCGGTGGCCGCGGCCTCTTCACCTAGCCCACAGAAAGGTGTCACTGTCACCGGGCGGGCCGGCCACACACACTTTTCTCACTCTTACACCTACGGCTGTGGGACTGCGATTTATAACGATTAAGAAGGACATAAATTAAGGGCGAAAGAAAGAACATGAAAGAATTAAAGAAAGAAAGAGCCAGTAATGGAATTAATACATTAATATAGTAATGGACTGGTTAATGGAACAAATAAATAAACGACTGCATTAACATCCATATTAGTCCATGAATTCATTATTGGACAGCTTGTCTGGTATTTACAGCTAAACTCAGGGTTGTGGAGTGTTATTTGCGATGACAAGAGACAGAACAAAGACGAAAGGTAGAAGATAACAAGAGAAGAACCGCCCTGAAGTGAAACATACGTAGGTAGCACACATTGACAAAGAATTTGGGTAAAAACGGGATCGAGAAAACAACAATGGACAGAAAGAGAAAGAAGCGGTTGAAGTTCACGACAACTTCTATACAAATGTAAACAGAGGAAGGTCTTCCGTTACTTCTGTAAATAAACCACGGTCCAGCCTATACGCAGCTCATGACCAAACATCTAAGACACGTGCAAGAGGAACAATACAATACAATACAATACAATACAATAAACTTTATTAATCTCTAAAAGAGAAATTGCATTGCTGAGCTTTTGTGTCCGTAATAAAACATACATAAAACATTCAAAAATAAACATTTGTTCTTTGTCATTCATACATTCTTGTGTTCTTATACATTTCTTCAATTCATGCATCATTATTCTATCATAATTATGTACATACATTTATTCTCTTTTAACAGTCTGTCTTCAAACGCATCTCAGAGAGGAAGGCTAGAGATTTGTGTTGTGCCATAGGTAAAATCGTACTGAGGCAACATGAACGCCGAAAAGACACTGCCAGATTGGAAATGACGGTTCTCACCTGAATCAATTAATCAACATGCATTAACTTCGCCTCAATCTTAATTTAAAAAAAAAAGTCAACTGATCATAGCTTTTAACTCCTTTTTTGGGCAAGCTGAGCGGTATTACAAATTGAAAGGAAAGTTAAATTCGAAGGAAAATCAAACTCAAATCGGAATGAACGAATCTTTTGTCTATTCGAAAAACAACGGAATGTGTCACGTAGGATTAGAGGGGTTGTCTTCAATGAAATCGCGCGGGACAACAGCGATAGGACGGTTACATCTCTAGCTAATGTATCTCCACTAATACCTCGTCTATCCCCCTCCCCTCCCCCCCTCCCATCAGTGCCTCCTTGTCAGACCCCCCCCCGCCCCCCCCAGCCCCGCCCCTGAGCACTAACCCGCTCTCACAATCCCTCCCACCTCTACTTCTGACCTTGTCAAACCACAGCGATCCTATGCTAAGCAGAGCACAACAGCACTTTCTCTGGAAGCAACTTTTCATCAAAATGTCAACTTTTTGTATTCCCCTTTTTCATTCTCTCTCTCTCTTTTTTTTTTTTTTGCTGCAGGAGGGCCGGGGGGGGGGGGGGGGGAGAGAAAAAATGTTAATGCACGCGTAGAGAGAGATGATGGCTTTTTTTCTTTCTTTTTAAGCACATCCCGGCTTGACCGTGAAGGTCTACAGTATAGTTGATATGGAGACAAACGGCTATGAAATATTCATAAGCCAATAGCGACGACGACTGTTGTGTGTGCGTTAAAAGCTAAAGGCAAGGCTGATTGTAGTGTACTTGGGGGGGTGGGGGGTGTAAGGGGAGAGAGAAAAGAAAAGAAGATGATGAACAAGTTGGCATAGATATGAAGGAGACAGAGAGTGAAGGGGGGGGGGGAGGGGGGGAGGGGGGGGGCTCTGTGCACAAGCTTACACAGCTATGTTATAAACTTCAACATTTACTAGTGAACTTGATGGAGAAAAAAACCTTTCGTTCGGCACCATAGACAAATATTCACGCGCGTCGAGTAAACACGCAATAGCAACCAAACGGGGGCAAATTAGGCAAGTAATGGGGATTAGGAATTAAGGGGCGGGGGGGGGGGGGGGGGGGGGGTGGTGGGGTGGGGGGTGGATGAAGGGGAAGTCGACGAAAAACATTGTATTCTCAAAGTAAAGTAGGACAAATATAAACCAGGGACTAGTTGAAACAAAAAAGATTACAAAACCTCAACAAATTCGTAACCAGAGAAATCCCACGACCGTCAAAACGGCCATTTCACGCTGAGAGATGCGGCGGGCCTGTGGAGGGAGACCGACAGAGGAAAAGAGACTGACAGGAAGACAGAGACTAAAACACAGAGACAGCTTGGGACCGAAAGAAAAAGAGACACATATATTGAGCGAAAAGAAAGGTGCAGACAGGCCTAACAAAATGGAAAACAAGTCGCGTAAGGCGAAATTACTACATTTAGTCAAGCTGTCGAACTCACAGAATAAAACTGAACGCACCGTCTGCATTTTTTCACCAAGACCGCATACTCGTAGTTTCGTCAGTCCACCGCTCGTGGCAAAGGCAGTGAAATCGACAAGCCAGAAGAGTGCGGTAATGGTCGCGCTGGGATAGCAAGCTATTCTGTACCTCTCTTCGTTTTAATTTTCTGAGCGTGTTTTTAATCCAAACATATCATATCTATATGTTTTTGAATCAGGAACCGACAAGGAATAAGATGAAATTGTTTTTAAATCGATTTCAGAAATTTAATTTTAATCATAATTTTTATATTTTTAATTTTCAAAGCTTGTTTTTAATCCGAATATAACATATTTATATGTTTTTGGAATCAGCAAATAATGACAAATAAGATGAAATTGTTTTTGGATTGTTTTATAAAAAATAATTGTAATTACAATTTTCAGATTTTTAATGACCAAAATTATCAATTAATTTTCAAGCCTCTAAGCTGAAATGCAATACCAAAGTCTGGCCTTTGTCGAAGATTGCTTGGCAAAAATTTCAATCAATTTTATTAAAAAAATGAGGGTGTGACAGTGCCGCCTCAACTTTTACAAAAAGCCGGATTATCGAGAAAATGCCCAGGAACTCTCATGTAAAATTTCATAAAGATCGGTCCAGTAGTTTACTCTGAATCACTCTACACACACACACACACACACAGACACACATACACCACGACCCTCGTTTCGATTCCCCCGAAAACAAAGAATTAGAAGAAAAATAACGAGCACACCCAAAACGAGTCCGTCGGCGCCGCTCGCCAGAACTCATCACGGCAGAACAGTCACTTTTCTCTTCTCCCCTGCCACCCAAAACCGCTTGTGGTCAGTAACATTAGCGTAGCGGGGGCAGCTGGGGCCAAGGCCACTCGTGCTTGTGGTCACGCTCACTGCCGAAACAGGGGTCAGCCAAGGCCAGAGACGAGAACCAGACCACAACCATGTGGGAACCGTTAGTTTAGAATTCCTCCCCATTTTTCTTCGCGTGGGTTGCTCTGTCTGTGTCTGTTTATGTCTCTACCACCCCTTTTCTCCGTGTCTTATGATTTCTAATGAAGGGTCAGACAAGGTCAGGACCAAGAGCTGGTCTGCTACAACAATGTGTGAATGTCTGAATTCCTCTGTCTGTCTGTCTGTCTGTCAGTCTCTGTCTCATTCTGTCTCAGTGTCTGTCTGTGTCTCTCTCACTATTCCTCTCTCAATTATCCTTTTTTTTTTTAGAAGGGTCAGACAAGGCCAGGGTAAAGAGCTAGTTTAAAACGATTGTGGAAGAGCCCGACCCCCCCCCCCCTCCACATTATTCTTTCTTTTCTCTCCCTCCCCCTCTCTCAATCTCTCTTCTCTCCCCCCCCCCCCCCCCCCCACCCCTGTTGCCTTTTTCACTTGGGCTGTAATGATCTGATAGCTGGACCTTCCCATGAACTAAACACTCTTGTCTTCAACCTAGCGCGCTTATTCCAGCTTCTAGGGGAAAACGTGGTGGTGCATGTGAACTGAACTTGGTGGAGGTCCGTCAAGGGTCTGTGGAGATTTTTTTTTTTAGGTAGCCGTATATCTGCGGGTGGCCACTACAGGCCACTACAGGTTGAGCTTCTAGATGGCTTCATGACTGCTAGACTAATCAGTCATGCATAAAAGACAGACCGAATGGTACAAAGGCCCCTCCATCCCCGCTTAGAAGCGAGCACTAAGTGCTTTACTGGATGCCTTCAGAAATATCCCCTACTTGACAAAACGCGTACTAATTTAACGCAAAACAGAGACAAGCCCCATACATACATGACCTGTGCAATGGGGCCAACAGAAGCAACACCACGAAGAAATAATCAGTCCCCCCCCCCCCCCCCCAAAAAAAAAAAGTCCAGGAGTACATACACCTTCAATTCAGTTGCTATCTAAAGACATTCGTTTTATTAATATCAACAGTCCCTAATACAACTAATCACAATGTAATCGTTTTAGAAAAAAATACTACAAATCTCCTCTCCATCCCCGATTATCATCATCATGCCATTATGATGAAAAACGATCAGTCTGATTTCCCCCGTCGCACTCTCTGCCTCCATCCCACAGAGATTCCCAGGCCATCCCCTGCCAGAGCGATACAGCTTGCTAGAGCTAGCTGGCCGCCCCGCACGCCGCTGAACCCATGAATAATCCATCTGACCATCGGCATAATGAGACCTATCAGGCCAGAGGGGGGCGGACACGGACTGCCCAGTCCGCAGAAATAATCGATTCCCGCAAACCGCAGTGCCCCAAACACGTGCAGAGCGACACGCACACGAGCATGCACGCCCTTGTATACGGATGGGTACAGAAAGCAATTTGGAGAAAGTTTGTTTTCAGGGGCATTGAGGAGGAAGAGCGAAATAGGGATGGGATGATTTTGTGTAATAGTGGGTATATATGGGTGGAGAGTGTGTGTGTGTGTGTGTGTGTGTGTGAGAGAGAGAGAGAGAGAGAGAGAGAGAGAGAGAGAGAGAGAGAGAAAGAGAGCGAGAGCGAGAGAGAGAGCTCAGAACTTTCTTAGAGACACAGACAGACAGACAGACAGACAGACAGACAGACAGACAGACAGACAAACAGACAGAGACACGATCTGCGGTCTCATGTATTCGATGGCACATACGTCTAAGGATTCATTCACACCAAAAATAAAACAAGTCGCGTAAGGCGAAATTACTACATTTATGATTTAGTCAAGCTGTGGAACTCACAGAATGAAACTGAACGCACTGCATTTTTTCACAATGACCGTAGTCCGCCGCTAGTGCAAAAGGCAGTGAAAGTGACGAGCCAGTTTAGCGCGGTAGCAGTTGCGCTGTGCTGCATAGCACGCTCTACTGTACCTCTCTTCGTTTTAACTTTCTGAGCGTATTTTTAATCCAAACATATCATATCTATATGTTTTTGGAATCAGGAACCGACAAGGAATAAGATGAAATTATTTTTAAAACGATTTCGGAAATCTAATTTTAATCATAAGTTTTGTATTTATAATTTTCAGAGCTTGTTTTTAATCCGAATATAACATATTTATATATTTTTGGTATCAGAGCATGATGAAGAATAAAATAAAAGTAATTTTGGATCGTTTTATAAAAAAATTATTTTAATTACAATTTTCAGATTTTTAATGACTAAAGTCATTAATTAATTTTTAAGCCTCCATGCTGAAATGCAATACCGAAGTCCGGCCTTCGTCGAAGATTGCTTGGCCAAAATTTCAATCAATTTGATTGAAAAATGAAGGTGTGACAGTGCCGCCGCAACTTTTACAAAAAGCCGGATATGACGTCATGTAAGACATTTATCCAAAAAAAAGAAAAAAACGTCTGGGGATATCATACCCAGGAACTCTCATGTAAACTTTCATAAAGATCGGTCCAGTAGTTTGCTCTGAATCGCTCTACACACACACACACACACACACACCACGACCCTCGTCTCGATTCCCCCTCTATGTTGGTTTAAACAATGTTTTATTAAATCAAACATGATACAATAATACAACGATAAACAATAGGGACACGAACTCAAGCGAACGCTTATATTACGCGCCCTACGTAGTAGTAAAATAACACAAAATATGATGTCGGACAAGCATTACTAAAAAATTGTTAAAACATTTAGTCATAACTTGACTAAATGTAAAAAGAGATGTACACATAATCAACTTAGTGAGCACTCACTAAATTACCAACGCCCTCAACAACGTTTCTCACAAACAAGCCATGAGGTCACTATCGCTGTCGCGGTCATTCAAAACAATGGCCAACAAACGCACAACCAAGGCAATAAGCCAAACAATGAAGCCAGTGATCCAGCTTGAAACGTCACCGGACAGGGCAGATCATAGGCCACTGCCGACTGTCTCAGGAACTGGACGTAACACACCTCTTGACCAGCAGTGCCACTGACCCAAAGTAACCTCGGACATTAACATCACTGTCAGTGGACAAGTAACAAATAAAAAGGAAGAGGAAGGGTGGAGTGTATATATATTGTAGACGACAAATGACAATGTAGACCCTTGTTTTTGACCTCCAGGGTTGTTATGAATGGACATCACTGTCTTCGCTTCTCCATGCAATCAGAGTCACGAGACAATCATAAGGACATAAGTTAGCCATTACGAGTCAACCGACTAAGCTTACAAAAGGTGGGTGACTGGATGACTGGGGACGTTCGTTCGTTCGTCCGTCCGTGCGACTGTACGAGTTTGGAGGTCATTGTAAACATCGTGTTCTAAATCGAGTCAGAATGCAAGAAGACTGCCAAATCTATGTCTTAACGCCCATAGTGAAGTAACTGGGTTTAAAAAAATAATGAAATTAAAACATTCTTCGGATACAACGAGCTGAAAAGGTTTTTATCAAACAAAACCTTAAGCTGAGCTGAGAGGCCATTGGAAGCATTTAAAACTCATCAAAGTGTTGTCCAGTCTGACGTTTCGAATAACACCTGAGAAATGAAACCGATCAGCAGAACGACCACAAACACAGGGCGAGAAAGTAAAAGGCGGGCCAGTATTTTGCGCCTGGCGCAACCACAAACACAGCCAGCTGACCGCAACTCTTGACCTATAGCACCTCAGGAGGCTAGGCCGTTATGACCACAGGCCGTGAAAATCCAGTGATCGTAGCTGCAATCACAAGGGCCGGGGCGGAGTTAGCGGTCAGAGCTGACGCAACCAACAGTGGCAACCAGCCGACCGCAACTCTTGACCTATAGCACCTCAGGAGGCTAGGCCATAATGACCACAGGCCGTAAAAATCCGCTGACCGTAGCTGCGCCGACCACTGAGGATTATAAAGGGGCGGAGCTGTTAGCCGCCAGAGCTGACGCAACCAAGCGTGCGTCGTAACAGAGTTGACCACTGGCCAGCGCTTGACCTATTGGCTGGCGGAGGCGTTAGGCGGCCACAGCGCCATTCACCACGGAGTAAAGGCGATTAGCGTAATCGGTCAAGTGACGAGAGGGCGGAGCGAGGCATCTTACGGCCAAAGCCGTTCATTACAACTCTTGCTGGAACTGGTAAGCCGTGGTCTCATTTATCGATCTCAGCTTTGGTCAATGCCTCTAAACATAGTTGGCTTGTTTCGCTAAGTACTGGACATACTTTAAAACTGAGTTACTCAGCCAACATCTGACGCTGCCCAGCGTTTACTGGCGCATCCATCGACCCTTTATGAATCACACCAGAACCAAAGAGCGACAAATTTATTCAGCGATTGCCACACAGTGTATAACACACTAATCGACTCAAACTTTCTCCCACGGTTGGCCAACTACAGAGCATGATGACCCCTTGACGCAGCGAATATCACTTAACGAGGCTGTTACTAATGCAGCGTTACTAATCGAAAAGCTGAGTCCTTCTGCATGGCCAATGCAAAACCCTGCAGACGATCAAGCCAAGCACCAGCAGAAATCGAAGGCGGAGTGACCAGCGAGCACGGATTGGTCAGCAGAAGGCCTCACACGAGAGAACCGTCGCTTACTGACCATCGACCAGAGACCTATAACACTTAGCAGACCGCAGTGACCAGTAAGAACCCAACAGAAATCGATTACCTCGTGCACAGCAAGAACGACACCAGAGAGACGCTGGGGACGTGGAATTATAGATGAAGTGGGAGGAGAATCGCTGACCACTCAATGGCCACTCAATGACCAGACGCGGTAGCCTTATATAAATTACTAAACGAATGAATTGCCTTGTACATAATATATCAAGGCATCCAACACACAACGATGAAGAAGAGACGGTACGACGTTGGAATGATTGATGAAGTGGGAAGAGACATGCTGATTACTCAATAACCAGATGTCCAGGGAGGTTACTTATTAAACACCGGTGACTTAAGGGACATCAATTGCTTCAGACATGTATACAAGGCGTGGTTGCACGGACAAAGTGTTGGAGGGGAGAAGCTAAACACGTCGGAATTATTGATGAAGGGGGATGAGAAATGTTGACCACTGAATTAACAGACACCCACGTTACATGCTGGTCAACAGTGACCAGTAGGAAACCAGCGGAAATCGATCGCCTCGAACTTAGCAAGAGATGGCTCGATGTAGCTAGGACCTGTGGAAGTATAGACGATGATGATGATGATGATGATGATGATGATGATGATGATGACGACGACGACGACGATGATGATGATGATGACGACGCCGACGACGATGATGATGACGATGATGATGATGATGATGATGATGATGATGATGGAAGAAAAATCATGATCAAACACTGACCATGCAGAAACCTACGTTTCCTACTAGAATCGAGGCAGTGACCAGTATATAGGACCCTGACAAAACCGATCGATGCCTCGTGCACAGAAAAAGCTTACAGCGACCGAGAAGCTATTAGGGAGCCAGACGCCAGTGAAAGAGGGAGGGGTCATATTGACCATCGACCAGACAGACCTCCCTTACTTACCAGACAGCGTTGACCAGAAATGAGAAGACAGAAATCGATTACTCCGTGCATAGCAAGGCGTGGCTCGCAGAAGCTTGGAGGCAGATAGGCTATCTAGGACAACTGGATGCGAGATGATGGCGGGAGGAGAAATGCTGACCACTGACTGACCAGACGTCTACCAATTCCAGCAAAAATCGATTGCCTTGTACACATCAAGGCGGGGCTCGAATAAGCTCAACGGCATAGGCATTATCACATATACATATATATATAGATCATGATTTTTCTCTCTCTATATATATATATAGGCGTTTTAACTAGTGCTTATATTAAACTATGAAGAACAAAACTAGCAGATTAATTATCCGGACGGCAAGCCTCAGAACCGCATTGTCACATAAGCTTGCTGTGTATAGTGTTGCTTTTCATTACCCTGCGATTGAGGTAACCCGATTGTACAACAAGCTAGTGAAAAAAGAAAACGACCATGTATACTCGAACAGTGGCCACCATTACTTACTGGCAGCAAAGATGCTGGCAGCTAGCCCTGCGGTTGCCAGGGTGATCGATTCAACCACAGAAAGACCTCGCTGCCACAAGAAGCTTGGACGTGCGTGTGACAAGCGAGGGAGGAGACTAAACTGACCACTGGCTGACCAACGGCCAACGAAGTCTTACTGGTCACATTGTCTGACCAAAGGTATTCGGTAAGGAAAAAAGGAATGAACAAACTGACAACCAGTGGGAAAAGATGGACATAAAACGACAAGAAAAGTAGGAATGAGGTGAGGAGATGCAGAAAAACCCCACCACTATGAACTGACAAGAGGATGGCTGACCAGCTCAAATCGATAGATACCCAGAGAAGATGCCTGAAGGCAAAGACAAGAAGGGGAAACATCTCACTGACAGGGAGGAGGGCCAGGGAACAGCCCTGCACACTGACCACTAGCCAGACACCTACCGTTAATTACCGAAGGCTGCTAATTGACCGTTCAGAATCGATCCTGGCATGGCCCAAGTAGCTTGGAGACAAAATCCTCTGAGTCATAATGTTAGACTTAATTACACTGACCATAAAATGTACGATTTCTTACCAAGGATTGCTTACTGACCAGTAAGAATCAATACCAATAAGGCTGAAGTTGCTTTGATCGAGGCAAGATGCTCACAGTCATTAGTAGAGGCTAAAACAAGTTAATAACGCTGACCATAATCTTGCTGTCATTTCTTAACGGAGGCTGCTAATTGACCAGTAAAAATCTATATCTGCGCAGGTTAAGCATTGTGTAGTGTGCAATACGCTTGAAGCTTGGTTTTGGTAATGGGAGTGGTGGGTGATCTTAACTACCACAACAACACACTGTCCAACCAATCAAAGTAAAACCAAACAGCATCGTCTCTCACAGCCATCACCAACAACAACTCCACGAAACCACTGCAATGGATCATGCAACCACCATGCATAACACAAGACCACCTCCTCCTACCACTATACTATACCTAACTCGCCGCGTCGAAGGCTGACCACGGCAGTCAAGCACAGGAATCGATAGCACATGACGCAAACACGTGCAGCACGGGGACACGGACCAGGTCAGAGAGGAGATGGAGGGGAAAATGCGAAGGAAAAACAGTAGGGTCGAAGGCAATGATGGAAGAATGACAGGGGAGAGGGAGAGAGAGAGAGGGAGAGAGAGAGAGAGAGAGAGGGAGAGAGAGAGAGAGAGAGAGAGGGAGAGAGAGAGAGGGGGGTGGGGGAGGGAGAGGGAGAGGGGAGAGAGAGAGAGAGGGAGGGGGGGGGGGGGGGAGGTCGAAGGCAATGGAGAAATGGCAGGGGAGAGAGAGAGAGAGAGAGAGAGAGAGAGAGAGAGAGAAGAGAGAGAAGAGAGAGAGAGAGAGAGAGTTATAGAAAAAGATGATGACGAGAAGGGCGTGGGGGCTGGTGGGTGGGGGGGGAGGGATGGGGATAGTCGGTCGTTGGGCAGCAGTAGAGATGGCCCTAACAGCCCTGAGGGGCCAGCCTCTCCAATCAATGCTGGCCATCGCAGAAAGAGATCGCCAAGCGGCTTTCCACTGCAGCACCAACCCCCACCCCTCCCCTCACCCCGCCCCCCATCTTCCCACCCCCTGTGGGCAACAGTGGTTCTGCTGGCATCTACAACAGCGACTAGCACAACCTTTCTTCTTCGTGCAGTCAGCGGTGGGCGTGGTGGCGGTGGTAATGCTCTTGCCTGCATGTCTTTGTCGTAGTCGTCGTAGTCGCAATAATGGTCGTGGTAGCGGTCGTTGGTGCGCCTGCTATAGCTGCAAGCTTTCATGTGACGATGTCGTCAGTCGTTACTGCTTCTCTATGATGCATGATGCATTGTTACCACTGTCTCTGCGCCTGCTAATAACGATTGCGTTTCTTTATAATACTGCATGCATGGTATGGGGGTTGGTGTTCGCGATGGTCCGTGTGCGTTGTCTCCGCTCTGTCAATACTATTTTTGGACCTCCATCAGTTGATGAATTACATGAAGGAAACAACAACAAAACCCCAGAAATATTCCGATGTCAATGACAGGTCAAAATAAGCAGCAACGATGAAGTATTCTATAGGATGATGATAACTATTATGACACTCCTTTTCTGGAAGCTATAGACTCTCGCCTAGCAATACAAACGAAGTCAATTTTCAATAGGTGAAAAAAAGAAGAAGACAAAGATCGACGCGAATTTATTGTCAGCATACTTTTCACACAAAAAATTCATAAACTCATTTTTAACAGCAAAATGTCATCCAGCTTTGGAAAGAGCGAGAGACGCTGACAGAAAGAGAGATACACAGACGGAACGACAGGAATGACAGGAATCGAGGACCAACTCAGGTTATGCACATGTTTAAGGTGGATGAGAGGAAACTACCGAAACTGGGTGGTAACAACAACAGAATGGACCTGGTCTGTAATGACAAATCAAAAGCGTGTACATATACTGTTCTTTATTTGGTGTTTAACGTCGTTCTCAACCACGAAGGTTATATCGCGACGGGTAAATATACTGACCATAGGGAGGAACAAATAAAGAACCCATACAGAAAACTCTAAAAACTCCCATCCAAAAAAACTGCACTCATAAAAGACCACGAAACCCTATCAACAAACGACCGTCCGTTCATCATGACTGACTGACCACAGAAACCTACTAAAACCTGACCGACCATGTCTGGCACTAACGTACGCATGCTCTGATCATTAACTTGGTCGGTATATAGCGGCGGGAACTTCACACGAGCGGTCTGCCTTTCAGTGAAGACTTGACCATAAACGACCACAAAGACACAATTTATTTCCACTCACTCGCCACAACACTGACCCCACCCTTCCTCTCGTGTGTCCATTTTCGCGCAGTCTCTCGGATGTGGGAAATTATGATTAATAGAGGGGTTGTAAAAACACGACCGGAGAGTGTTTGTGCATCACTGTTGTGAAAATAGGAAATGAAGGATTACTCACGCCGAGTATTTCCGACTGAATTGGGAGTTGGTTTGTACTCATAAATAAAATCACGAGAGGGCGAACAGTTTTTGCATTGTGAAGTGGGGAGAGAAGGGGTTCCCGCCAAAAAAAGAGAGATTAGAACCAAAGAAGAAGAAGAAGAAGAGGGAGAGAGAGAGAGAGAGAGAGAGAGAGAGAGAGAGAGAGAGAGAGAGAGAGAGAGAGAGAGAGAGACAGAGAGACAGAGAGAGAGACAGAGAGAAGAATGTCCATATGTAACCATGCCTTTTTCTTAATATACATTTTTTTCTATGTGTGTGTGGTTTAAGTTTGTTACTTTTGTATGATTTTCTGTCAATTCAACCTTTATACGAAGACCCAATTTTTTTTTTATTCAAGTTCTCTTTAGCACTGAAAGAATGTCTGAGCTATAGATCCCAAACGTAAAAAAATATATGGACACTGTCGGTTTTCTCATGTAGTTTGTTCTCTATCAAAATTATACCGAGAAAAAGCAATTTCAACAGATAATGAATGGATAAAATATGATACCTCTACAAAAGAACGCATTTTCCCAACACATGCACACTGCCTCCGGAGATGTCGTTTGGTGTTATTGCATGGTTGTCAAATGCTGTAACTTAATATTTGAAAATGCCGAACTCTTTTTTTACGGTGGAGAAAAGATGACACCAAGGACAGTTTCAAATTTCCGAAAACTGATTGCCCAAAGTTTTATGGCGATTTCGGCAAATTTGCAAAAGAAATAATTCCTGATACTATCCCTGCGCATATTTTTATTGCCGTAACAGTATGCCGATAAGGGCTTATTTATGTAAATAAAAAAACACTGTTAATAAAAACAGCCGTGCTATATAAAAGGTCACAGTAACACCGCAAACGTTGGACAAACGTTGTATAATTACCAAGTAGCAGATGTTACTATGTATTTTTGGTACTTTTATACGATTCATTAAAACATTACACCACCACCACCAACGACTATCCATCTCTTCAGCCTTGACCTTCTCGTGCCTCTCGCCCCTATCTTTATTATTACATTTTAAGGCCATTATAACATATCAGATACCGTTGCGTGATGTCAGATATAATTTGTGGTTACATGCAGTTACTGCGAAACAGCTGCAGGCTATTAAAAAAAAAAGTATTTGGCCCTTCATGACAATAAAGTGTTAGTCCCAGCTGATCTAAAGGACTTGGTGAAACGCGATTTATCCCTCGCTCTCATCCTCATCAGAACTTGTTTCTCGTGCGCAAGCAAAGAACAAGCCCTTTTTTCAAGTATTTTACCTATGCTCTATGCTCCATAATCGATCCAGACCCCCCTTTTATCGATTTCGCTAATAGTCTTCGCTGTTTTCAAACTTGCTTTCATCCCCTCCCCCCCCCCCCCCCCCCTTTACACAGTTTTTTCTCAACAAGTCGATCCTCTGGGCAAAGCAGCAGTAATGAAAGAAAAGAAAAAAAGAAAAGGAGAAAAAGGAACCCATTAAAACAAAACGCGCGACACCTAACAGCCGGTCACACACACATACACACAAACACACACACACACACACACACACACACACACACACACACACACACACACACACACACAACTCTCCACAAACCATCTTCACGTGGCATGAGAGTTCATCAATACAAATCTACGATGAACGCCACGATAAACCTGGTTTATGATGAACATAAACATGGTCACGTGACGGGAACCCCAACCGTCAAACAGAACGAGAGTTTAGTGTCCTGCTTAATGTGCCATCAAAGATTTTCACTGATGGCTGGAGAATAGAACACAAATAAAAAATATAAAAAAATGAAAATCTGTCTATCTGCTTGCTTATTATTATGAGTGAAACTTGAAGGTTGCAATGTAAAGCTGTTTACTGTCACAGAAGCAAGGGGAGGGGGATTTTGCAGGAAGGCAGAAATAAATAACAAGGACAAAATTGAAGGGCAAGAAAGATACAGAAGTGGGAGGAATGGGTATGAAGAGAGACAGAAAGAAGGAAAGAACGAACAAATAAATAAACGTATAGACAGATACAAAGAAAGAGACAAAACATAATTACAGATCCGTAATCGCAATAAACTGACTAACATTTCAGTATCATTGCACCAGTACAGATATACCAGTAAATGAAATTGAGTCGCGCCAGTGTCAAAGTTGCCCCATCATATGCTGACATTTACGTGCACTCAAGTCCGTATTCAGCTAATGCAGTGACGTGGCTAAATCTGTCATTTCTCTAGTCAAATTGTGTCACGAGGCCGCTTAGCCCTCCAGCCATTCCGACATGTGTGAGGTACGATACTGCAATATATTACACGCTCAGAATGTCAACTTCATGTGGACGAAACGTGGTCCGCCATCATTCATCATCTTGTTTGTTCGACTTGTGATTCAACTTTTTCATGGACCGCGGAGACGTGGCGGAGGAAGGGGGTAGGGGGTGGGGTGGAGTGGTGGGAGCCCTGTGAAGGCGTTCACGTCAATAAAGTCCTCCTTTCAAAGTCGGTCAACCCAGCTCAGGTCAGCCAATGACCATCAGACGGGACCCTTATCTTCCTCTGGGCTAGCACACTGCCCGCATTATCCACAGTGTAATATTATAAGTTTATCCGCCCCACAGTATTATGGCTGCATACCAGACCCAAAGGTGATGATTTTAAATATCGTATCATCTTTGTAATTATTGTTGATAACGTCTTTTAATTGTAGTGGTTACATGTGTATATATATATTGCTAGATATCCGTGGTACAAGTATTTTCTTTTATCGTGTGCTCAAATAACAAAACGCACTGTGATCTGTGTAAGTATCGCTTCAATAACAAGTCACTGTTTTCTGTGTAATAGTTATCACCTTCCGCTTACCACCAAAAAAAAAAGAAAAAAAAAGAAGATAAAAATAAAAATAAATTAAACAAATAAATATCGGTTTGTTACTGTTTGTCTCTGTAATCGTATTTCTGTGCTGTTTTCTATACTCTCTTCAGTTAAAGTAATATAATAAGTTACAATTACAATCTTTGTTGTAAATCATCACTTATCACTTTTGGCACAAGTCTGCCAACCGTAGTATACACGGTCATGCAGTAACTGCACAGTCAGTCAGTGGTCGTGTCCTCAACAAGTACCACTGGGCTTTTAGGTCAGCATGCCTTCCTGTCCGCGACAACACCGCTCTCCATTCGAGTGTATTGTCCCGTTAGTATCATTATTGTTCAGTGTTGAGTGTGTGTGCGTTTGCTGGAGACTTTTAGGTCAGTGGCACACTGCACCGTCGTCGACTGCCTCAGTGGCCTCAGCTAAACTCAGGTTGCATTATTATCTGACCGATACAATCACCCCTGCTGCAGGCCTGCCTGCCAACAGCTGTGGACGAGTTTAAAATTAATAGGGATTTGGGTCAAAGTGGGTGGAAGGTGTGGGATGGGGTGGGAAAGGGATAGGGAGGGGGGAGGAGATAGAGAGAGTGGGTGGAATAGGGAATGTGTGTGTGAGTGTGTGTGTGTGTGTGTCTGTTTGTCTGTCAGTCTGAGAGAGAGCGAGAGAGGGAGAGAGAGAGAGAGAGAGAGAGAGAGAGAGAGAGAGAGAGAGAGAGAGAGAGAGAGAGAGAGAGAGAGAGAGAATGAGAGATTGTCTGTATGTCTGTCTGTGTCTTTCATATATACATTCTTTTACAATTATGAAAACCCACGAAGCCAGGGAAAGCTAAACAATGAGCAACACTCCGTGAGATCACACCCCTGGTGTTGTTGGGCACGACACAAAAATATGACATGCACGCGTGGCCAACCCACAAACGCAATCACAGGCGCATGTAGGAGCTATTCTGGTCTTTTCAAAAGATTTTTTTTCTCCACAAAACCAACTTCTCGTTAAATTACTACAATAAAGTAATCTGCTAAAGCGGGAGCAAAAGTCTGAATATTTCTTTTTCTATTCATTTACTTGTTTACCTATGTGAACCATCTCTCTCTCTCTCTCTCTCTCTCTCTCTCTCTCTCTCTCTCTCTCTCTCTCTCTCTCTCTCTCTCTCGTTGGATTAAGAGTGTGTGTGTGTGTGTGTGTGTGTGTGTGTGTGTGTGTGTGTGTGTGTGTGTGTGCGTGCGTGCGTGCGTGTGTGTATGAGTGTGCGAGTCTATACCTGTTCATCCGGCCACGATGCACTTTTACTTTTTGGATTACAAAATTAGACTATTAAAGCAAAGAAGGAGTAACACAATAACGAGAAAATAAGATCGACACGTCAAGGTATAGTTGAATCCACTGCCTGAGGCAGCAAGCATGCAACTGCCCAAGATACTTTAATGAATGGAATCTTGTTATGACCAAACTTCTCCAAATGATAATTTTGCAATGATCAATAAAAACATAATTTCAAGCGCCTGTATCGTGGGGTAGCCCACAAAAGAGCGACACTGCACGGTACAGTAAATGGGCGGCAGCAGCTGTCAATGTTCATAAATTCTATCTGTGGTCAGATCATAACCCGACGCAAGCGACTCACGCCACGCACAACACTGCTCGCGCGCTCGCTCACTCGCTCACTCGCACACACAGACACTCATGCAGACACACACACACATACACACACACACACACATTTACTTTACCTATCGCCTCTTCGCACCTTTATTATACCTTACCTGGCCAAGCGAAACCGCGGGCAACACCAACCCGCCTTCTCACATCCACCCCCTCCTCTACCACATCGCAACCCCCTACTGACTCCCCATACACATTATATTAAAACACAGAGGCCTACGTCTCTCTCTCAGGCGCGTCGGTCTGTTCCGGTGACTGAGTATTGGGCAGAAGCGTTGGCGAAGCTTGGCAGAAAACGATCAATTGCAAGCCTTTTATTTTTGCCCGCTCTATGCCCGAGGTAACAGTCGCAATGTCCCTCGGTTGCTTCATGAATACGGCATTTAGAAAGAGCTATAGTGTGTGTGTAAGAAGTGTGTGTGTGTGTGTGTGTGTGTGTGTGTGTGTGCGTGTGCGTCCCTCAGTCTGTCTCGCTCTTATTCTGTGGATCTTTAATAATCCCGTTTAAATGTCCGAGACTCTCTCTCCCCTCCCCCCTCCCACCCTCACACACCCCACTTCTCCCAAACTCGTGTGGGATGAAAGCTAGTCTAAAACCCTAGACTTTCCGCTCCCGCTTCGTTCGCGGCCTCATGCTGACCTAATCTCGACAAAGCACCGGCGTTTTCAAAAACCAGATCTCACAATGTCACTCTGACATTTTGCCCTTCTTTGAAAAACTTCTTTCTCCGATTAGCTGTCCGGCTAGCTCTCCTTTCCGGCCAGATCGGTTCAATTCGGCGTAACACTGACACAAACAGGATATGTGTGTTGCTCTGTTGTCCACTCTACCATAACTGCACAGCCGTCCCTAACACACTGCATAATATCTACCACTGACCTCGATTTTGATAAAGGCTTGCGATGATATAAGTGGTTTGTAAGTGGCACAGTGGTACCCCACTATTAACACCTTTTACAAAATCTCAGAAATTTCAGATTTCAAAAGAGGGATGTCTTTAAACATGGAGGCGAAATTGCAGATCCAATGAAAAGAAAACCTTTGGGGAAAAAATTTGAAATTGTATATATTGTATATATATAATTATATATATATAATATATATATCTAGGAGGAAGGCTACACAAAAGAGTGTTGTTCCCAGGCCTCAGTCTTCGGACATTAATTTACGCATACTTTTTTGATCTGACGCATATCGCATTGTTCTGACCCCAGGCCGGTGGAATGTCCGATAGTTTTGACACACATGATGTCTTTTGTCACAACATTTTTTTTGGTTTTTTTGGTTGTTGCGGCCAGGACATTTTGACCGAGATATATTTTGAATCCAGATCCCACTGATCTATTGTCCTCTTTCTCTGACTGGGAGAAACACTGAGAGGGTCTAATATACTGGTTCCTCAGTACAGACAGATGCCCGCCGCCACTCTTCCCCCAGTTCGCGGTATAAGGAAATGACTAATCCACGATTAATGGTGCATGCATGCTCTTGTTTATTATTTAGCCGGACGGACACCGGATAACGAATATGAGTGGTTCGATGAAGTGGAGCTGAAAATATACACTCGTGTTCATGTGAGTATGGAGGACCGATTCATTGACGCGGTTTGAAATTGACTTTTGAGTTAATAAAGCTTGTCCATCACTAAATCTATACATTTTACCCTCGAAGGTGGGTAATTATTAGATACATTGCTGCAGCAGCTGTCGACCAAAAAATAAATAAAAAGCTAAAAAACTAATTAAAACAGGGAAGGGGGTAGAGAAATAAGAGAGAGAGAGAGAGAGAGAGAGAGAGAGAGAGAGAGAGAGAGAGAGAGAGAGAGAGAGAGAGAAGAAGAGAGAGAGAGAAGAAGAAGAGAGGGGAGAAAAAGACTGAGAGAGTGGAAGACAGAAGGGAAAAAAGAAAACAAAAATTATATATACATCATTTTCGAACAAAACATTTTAAAAAAATGTGTGGTTTTTTTTTTACAGACTTTTAACTTTTATCTTTCACTTTCAGATACATACTGCTCCCACCATAAATAAAACAATCTGACTACTCATGACCAGAAATGTAACGTATGCACTATTTAATGAAATGAGCAAAGACTTCTGTGAAATCTAGCACCGTTTTTATTTTGAATTATCCCGACACTTAACTCATACTTTTGTTCTACCACCTTCACCACTGTTTTTATTTTAATTTGTTATTTTAACTAACACAGTAACACACTGCATGCATTTGTGAAATGTTCCCAATTGACAAAAGAAAAATCTACAAATTGTGGTCATAGTAAAGTATGGTCGAACTGTGGACTTATTAAATGATTAAATAAATCAAAGAACTCAACAGGAGTGCATGACTGTTGTAATTCTGACTTACATGCAGTTTAGCAAAACAGTCTATATCTGGTGCACCACATATATAGCAGGCATAAGAGGGAGGTTCATAAGGCAGACATATATTTATCAAGTTCTCTTCAAATGGTTGGAATTAAAGCACTCAACTATCAAACAGTGCATATGACTGGCAGTCACTGTTAGAAAAGATATAAATTAACTTCTCTAACACAGGCTACCAGTACCAATAAAGCAACCATTGAGTTCTGCAGTACTGCAAACGTGACATTTCAGAAATAAATGAATAAACAATCCCTTAATAAATCAATTGATTAGTACACAAATAAAACAACAAATAAATAAATAGCAAATATAAAAAGTGGATGAGAAAGGTGAAACCGCCTGAGCTCTAAATACTTATCTTGTTGATTCGTCTTTAAAATACCAAGATCGCGCTATTTCTCCATCTCAAAGTTTAATACGGCCACCAGAACGATTCATTCCATCTGTCAACGAGTCATAAAATTGCAAATGCTCTCAGAGTAATTCTGGATCTACGTTACCTTACCTTCAAAAGGTCAACAAAGGTCATCAAAATAAATGAAATCATTAAGCGCCAGCCACCACCCCTACTCATCCCACCCCCACCACCCCCCCCCCCCCAAAAAAAAAACGTAGAGAAAAAAAAGAAAAAAAGAAAAGAAAAGAAAGAAATGAAAAATATCCAACACATAATAAAGTAATTGAGGAATCAAGAATCCGGCATAATACTCATTATAATTATCAGCTGCTACTGGTGACTTGGTAGAAAACAACGGATGCACATGTATGCGCTATTTTTCCTTTTCACCTAAATTGTTCTGTGTTGTAGATCAAACTTTGGCACTGTGATCTAGTGAAACACGTGAAATAGCAATCGAGTACGTGTTCCATTATTGCTCCTCAACCACAAATCTCTCTCTCTCTCTCTCTCTCTCTCTCTCTCTCTCTCTCTCTCTCTCTCTCTCTCTCTCTCTCTCTCTCTCTCTCTCTCTCTCAAGGACAGATTGTAAGAGAAGGCGTAGCCTTAAATCTTAATCCTTGTTAAATAAATTTCAATTTAATTCAATTCTATTCTCTTTCTCTCTCTCTCTCTCTCTCTCTCTCTCTCTCTCTCTCTCTCTCTCTCTCTCTCTCTCTCTCTCTCTCTCTCTCTCTCTCTCTCTCTCCGCCAGCTCCGATCCGCTATGCACAAACACGCCAGCACAGTGTCTAAATCACGTGCCAAATCCGACCGCCTCTGCCTGCTTGTAAAATTACTTGTTTCAATATATGCACAGTCAAAAATAGGATCTGGCAGGGGGGATTCCCACTTAATGGGAACAAAACGAAGCAAGGACACAGAAACTTGGTGCTTACGACTGAATGCACACGCCAAGCTAAAGATACCGGAATGTTACTGCAGGATCATTTCCGTGCTAAACTTGAATGTCAGACATATTTAGATCAAAATTCCGCGAAACATGACTTTCTCTGAGTCTGACAGATATGGCTACTTCTTTGTGTTGAAATTTGTTTCAAAACGGCTGCAAATCTGTACAATTTTACAAAAATCATTGTATAAATTTCAAAATACGAAAATATAAGAAACTTTCAAACAAAACAAAAACGAAGGTGATTTGTTGACGGACATCGAAATTCATACATTCTTGTCCTGCCAGTGTGCAAACAAACAAAAAAACAAACACAAAAACGAGTTCATCCACGGACTTGCACGTTCGGCCCTGAATCTGAAAGAAACCATGATGTAATTCTGTTGATCCAGAAGCAGACGAACTTTTTCACACGTGTTCATCTTAGCAACGAACCCAAAGCAAATTGGAAACAACACTGACAGACAAAAAACTGAAAAAGAAAGAAGGCCAAGTACTCACCAGAATCCAAGGTTTTCCTCTGCTGAGGCCTTCCTTGTTTTCGTCGAGACGACATCTTGCCGGACTCTTCATTAAATTGTGGTCTCTTCAAGATTACATCTGGACAAAGAATAATAACAATAAAGATGGCGGCGCCGTCACAGAATTATGGGAGCAGCTTCGCAACACAGCACCTGCTACTTTTCCTTGTTTTGCAATTTATTGGTAATTCAAATTTTGTCAACTGACCGTCACACATGAGGGTCAGTGCAGGTCACACAATCTAACGGGACCGCTGCCACCACAGACAAAATCCAACGGACAGTACACTCGCAGAATGGTTGGTGTCTGGTCACACTACGAGAGTTGGTTCCAGTCGAAGATTTGTATTGTTGTCTGCAAGTCCGCGTGGTTTTGTGGCGGCGAGTTTCCAGTTGAATGCCAAAAACAAACAAGGGACCATCACAGGCCCCGTCTTTCACAAGCACTGTCACTGAAGTAGAAAAGTAGTAGCGGCGACTGGAAACTGTACACACACTAACACTGCACTTCAACACTGTAGCCGCTAGCTCCACCGCAAACAGACGACTCGGACACAACACTCAAAGTACCGAGTGACAGGTCGCGCAGACGAATACATGTGGCTATGGCGGGTAAAATGACTCGAGTCGTCTGCTTCCACTCCGACGGGCGGATCAAATCAAAGATCGAAGTCAAATCGGTGACCAGGCCAGAGAATCGGCTAGCTCAAACACACAGGCAGTGAGGAGTTTCTTGCGGTACCGTCAGCGCGCCCCGAAAGGCAACGGTCAACTGATGCGTGGTGGTGGCCCGTACTGTGTGCTGCAAAGTAAGTGACCCCGCGGACGGCCCAGTCTATTTCCTGGAGGGGGTGAAAGGTTGTGTAACGTTATGGACATTAGCTCACGATTGCGTGTGTAACAGTTGGCTTCCCCGATTCACGCACGCACGCTCGCCGCACAAACGACGGTTTGTTCGGTCATTACACGGGGAGGAGGGGTGGGGGAGTGTGTGTTTTATACATCTCTAGGCTTTTGATTGATCAAAAAAAGGCTCTTCATTTCTGCTACTGGCTTTCGGAGGGAGAAGCGGAGAGAGGGTAGCAGAACCAGTCGATGGTGGTGTCTCCCCACCCTTAGTTCCCCCCTCCCATTTCTCTCCCCGCGCACACGCTTGGGCGTGTTACTATTTTGGGCCAGTAGCCAGGGCATGCGGGTTGGCGAGTGGCGAGCCAGCGAGGCAGAAGGCAGACAGGCAGACACACACAGTACAACATTGTACAGTCTTCGCTGGCTACACCACCACAAACACACAACACCAACAGGCTACCGTGGTGGTGGTGGTGGCTTATGTTTAGTGGTAGCTAGTCAGTGGTGGGGGTGGTGGTGGGTAGCTCATGCATTCATCCCTCGCAGGTTTGCTTTGCTATAATACAGTACAGCTGAGCTTGGCCTATACTTCAGCCGGTCACCACCCTGCCAAAAGCTTCGCACAGATTCCAACACCACAGACAACAACAACAAAGTTAACAACAACCCGCAACTTCCAGTACCTCTACTGCCCACCTTCTTCGCGAGTTTACACTCGCCAGTCACTGACCGCACGCGGCCGTGGCCCGAGATGACCGCAACGCTTGACCCCAACACACCCCTCCCCTTCCACCCACCCGTCTGGCCCAGCCGAGCTAGCCAGCCGTCTCACCTTACCACTACCTTTCCCCCCCTCCAGCTAGGGCGCTACTATCAATCAATGGTTGGTCACACGGGGTAAAGTGGGGCAGTAGTGTAGGTCATCTAAGGTGAGAGAGGGGCTTGGCAGGCGCCGGCATAGCAAAGCAAGGCTATGGTAGTGGATAAGGTATACAGTATAGTAGCGGTCGGCTTCTTTTTGTAACAGACTTTACTCCCTGGTTAGTTTAGGTTAGGCTTGGGGTAGACTTGGGGTCTCTCTCTGTGGGTCTGTGTATGTGTGTGTGTGTGTGAAAACCATTTCGGGTGGAGCGCTTTCCAAACAGCAAAGGTGGCTTGGGTTTAGGCTACTTCTCTGGCGCTCAAGGGGTGGAGGGGTTCAGAGAAAAGTGCGCGGGAGAAGATGGGGAAGAGGGGGAAGGGGTGGGCTGGCAGGGAGGGGGGGGGGGGGTTGAGGTAAGGCCTCGGAGGGGCACACGTGGGTCCGCTGGCAGTTTGCTAGCCAGACAAACCTCATCACGCCACCATCGGGTGCCGGAGGAAGAAACGTCGAGACCAATTCCTTCCAGAGGGTGGGAAGGAGGAAAAGCGGCCAGGACCCCCACGAACTACACCAGTGGAGAGAGAGAGAGAGAGAGAGAGAGAGAGAGAGAGAGAGAGAGAGAGAGAGAGAGAGAGAGAGAGAGAGAGAGGGTGGGGGGGGGGGGGGTCTGTGACTTAACATTTTGGAGAGACAGAGAGACAAAAAGAGAGAGGGGCAAGGATAGAGATAGAAAGAAAAAGAGATGCTTCAGTTCGTTTTCTTACGTTTCAGTCCCTTTAATACTGTATTATGATTTACTTGAATAAAACAAATTTAAACTCAAAAGAAGGGGAAAAAGTGACGGAGAGAGAAAAAGAGACACTGACACAAACAGACAGACAGAGAATGAGAGAGAAAGAGTTAATGAATGTGAGAGAGAGAGAGAGAGAGAGAGAGAGAGAGAGAGAGAGAGAGAGAGAGAGAGAGAGAGAGAGAGAGAGAGAGAGAGACCAGTGCCATGCTAACATTACAGAGTACCGACGCAACTGGGTTAGGTTCTCATGCTCCCGCTCTCTGCCCCGACATACCCCTTTGGCCGCCTCCATACCACCTCTACCCCCCTCCCACCTCCCATGACCTGCTCCATCCTTCTCTTCAGCCGCCTGCTTCTCGCTGCTGAAGAAGTTTTTTTGGAAAGTCTGGCACTCTGACCTAAACTTTTCGCCTCCGGTATATCCGCTGGTCTGACTTATTAGCTGGCTCTCTTCAACTTCCCCTCGAACATCCCCCTCCTCACACCCCAGACCCCCCTCACCTGTTCAACCCGCCCTCCCCTACCCTCCTCCCACCGACCCCTTCTTCTTCAGCCTCATTTCTCAGCCCTGGCCGTTCTGCCAAATTCTCACCTACCCCCTCACCTCTCCTTACCTTTACCTACTCCTCGTCCTCCCCCCCCCCCCAATCCTTGCCCCCCCCCTCCCTCCCAGTTTCGTTGCCCAACCACTGGCACCGTGGCTCCCCCCTTTGGCCCTTCGCGCCCTGACGCTGTTTTGCTTCCTATCTCAGGTTTCCGGCCTGTGTTCAGTGTGTGTCTTGAAAACAACCTGTGGTTCCAGGGTTGCTTCTGGAACTAGTTCAACAGGCAAATTGGTGGTGGCTGCTGCTCGGTGTTGGTGCTGCTGCTGCCCTCTTTTCGCAACAAAAAAAGAAGAAAAAAAGTCTGGATTTTGTAGGTTGAAAGCTAGTTAGTGAGTGAAAGAATAAATAGAAGAAAAGAAAGAAAGAAAGAAAGGAAGAAAGAAAGAGAGAGAGAAAGAATGATAGAGAGAATCTGTGGTATTTCAAACACCCCGCATGAGTGGGGAAGTGAAATAAAGAAAGAAAGAAAGTAAGAAAGAAAAGAAAAGAAAGAAAGAAAGAACAAAAGACAGAATGTAAGAACGAAAGAAAAGAAAGAATCTGTGGTATTCCAAACGCCTCGTCCCCATAATAAGACCAAACAAGTCGCGTAAGGCGAAAATACAATATTTAGTCAAGTAGCTGTCGAATTCACAGAATGAAACTGAACGCAACGCAACGCAGCAAGACCGACTCGTAGCATCGTCACTCCACCGCCCGTGGCAAAGGCAGTGCCCGTGGAATTGACAAGAAGAGCGGGGTATTCGTTGCGCTAAGAAGGATAGCACGCTTTTCTGTACCTCTCTTCGTTTTAACTTTCTGAGCGTGTTTTTAATCCAAACATATCTTATCTATATATTTTTGGAATCAGGAACCGACAAGGAATAAGATGAAAGTGTTTTTAAATTGATTTCGAAAAAAAAATATTGATAATAATTTTTATATACTTAATTTTCAGAGCTTGTTTTTAATCCGAATATAACATATTTATATGTTTTTGGAATCAGCAAATGATGGAGAATAAGATAAACGTAAATTTGGATCGTTTTATAAATTTTTATTTTTTTTTACAATTTTCAGATTTTTAATGACCAAAGTCATTAATTAATTTTTAAGCCACCAAGCTGACATGCAATACCGAACCCCGGGCTTCGTCGAAGATTACTTGACCAAAATTTCAACCAATTTGGTTGAAAAATGAGGGCGTGACAGTGCCGCCTCAACTTTCACGAAAAGCCGGATATGACGTCATCAAAGACATTTATCAAAAAAATGAAAAAAACGTTCGGGGATTTCATACCCAGGAACTCTCATGTCAAATTTCATAAAGATCGGTCCAGTAGTTTAGTCTGAATCGCTCTACACACACACACGCGCGCACACACGCACGCACGCACACACGCACGCACACACGCACATACACCACGACCCTCGTTTCGATTCCCCCTCGATGTTAAAATATTTAGTCAAAACTTGACTAAATATAAAAATGGCATAAAGATTGGCTGATTTTGTCATATAACAGAAAACAATTCAAAATCTATTCCGCAGTCATTATTCCCCCAATTTTCTCCGATCAGTTCTGTTTTTCACCTTTGCAATTTAACATCTCTCCCTTTGTTTGTCTGTCTGTCTGTCTGTCTGTCTGTCTGTCTGCTCTGTCTGTCTGTCTGTCTGTCTGTCTGTATGTCTGTCTGTCTGCTCTCTCTTTCTTTCCCTACCCTTTTTCGTGTTTTTTGTTTTTCCATTTTCTGTCTCGTTATCTTCCAATTAAGGACGAAAAAGCTTGCTTGCCATAAAACGACTCCAATCACCAACACCTCAGCCTGGCACCAAACCAAGGGACGAAAAGAGAAAGAATAAAACAGTCGAGTATAATAACGTGTGTTTTCCCCCCCTCTGCTTCCCTGTTTCTTGCTGTCACTTTCATTGAACAAAAAAAAAGTTATAATTTTGTGTCTTGGTCTTTTGGCAGGGTTTTGAAGTTTCAAAGCTTGTCAACTAAGAATGTTTTATTAATTGATTTATTGATTGATTGATTGATTGATTTAGTCGTTCGTCCATCCATTCACTAACTCACTCAACTCACTCACTCAATCATTCATTTATTCATTTATTTCCTGCATCCTAAATCGCACTGGAAGCAACAACAAAATATGTACAAGAAAATGTTTAAGGAGCCCCGTGACGCATTTTACTTGAAAAGAGCGGGTCCCGGGACGCACTAAATTTGTGTTATGAACCGAACCGTAGGTACTGATGTAATCGTCTGCTACAGTCAAACCTGCCCTGGAGACCACCTGTCCATAAAGACCACCTGCCCATTAAGACCACCCAAAGGATCCCCGACGGTTGTTACAACTATATAAACCACCTGTCTAAAGAGACCACTTTTGCTAAGTCCCTTGGGTGGTCTCTTTAGACAGGTTCGACTGTAGTATCATAGCAGAATGGACAAGATCGTACACTTGGCTGGACTTCGAAGACGAGAACACCTTCTACCGCATCTGTACCGACACACATTTACGGAGTAAATCTAACCGATATGGCAAGTAACGCATTTGGAAAGGTCTCACAGAGCTGCTATAAGTCCCCCTATATAGGTTTGGGACCCTCTAATATTCCGACAAGGCGGTCCTTAGACCCCCTAAAATAATAATTGGGGGTTCCGGGACCCTGTAGGGAAAGTGTATGTGCATTGGGAGCCCTGTTCATTCATTCATTTATTTATTTATTCATTTAATGTAAATTCATTCACCTATTTACTGATTTATTTATTGTCTGATATTTACTTACTTTTTTATTTATCGATTGATTTACCTTTTTTATTTTTTATTATCGATCTTTACTTCAAAGCAATGACTAACTGGATTGGGTTGGTTATACAAACCGAAAGGTTTCAACCGTGCCAGACAAGAGCCTATTCATATACTCTTTCCGTTTTTTTTTCTTTTCCCCAGCCAAAGTCACTTGAAACGTCTGTCCCTTTATCAGGCTAGTATGGATATGTCTCAGGTAACAATCATAAAATATTAAAATAAAATAAATTAAAAAGAAAACAGGCCAGCCTACGAAATGTCAGTCAGGCCAGTTCAAATTGGCATGATTGTGAGTAAAGAGAAAGGTTGGCAGCCAATGTATGCCGCTGTGTAATAGACACTTTTTTTTTAATCTACGGCGAAATACCAGAAAGGCCAACGTCTCTCCCCTACTACACACGTAATGCATCCTTTCTTGTGAAAACACTGCAAAAGAAAAATCAACCAACATCATGTATACAGTAACTATTACAACGACAATCTTGACAACGAAGACTGTTTTTGTTTGTTTATGCACAAGTGCTCAGTCAAA
This sequence comes from Littorina saxatilis, assembly GCF_037325665.1. Lineage (NCBI taxonomy): Eukaryota > Metazoa > Mollusca > Gastropoda > Littorinimorpha > Littorinidae > Littorina > Littorina saxatilis. The sequence continues at coordinate 38,386,044 of NC_090261.1, forward strand.
CATAATATACAGAAACAAGTGTCCTTATATTAAAGGCACACTTCTTCTCACCATGCTTTTACATGTTGTTTGTTTGTTTGCTTAACGCCCAGCCGACCACGAAGGGCCATATCAGGGCGGTGCTGCTTTGACATATAACGTGCGGCACACACAAGACAGAAGTCGCAGCACAGGCTTCATGTCTCACCCAGTCACATTATTCTGACACCGGACCAACCAGTCCTAGCACTAACCCCATAATGCCAGACGCCAGGCGGAGCAGCCACCAGATTGCCAATTTTAAAGTCTTAGGTATGACCCGGCCGGGGTTCGAATCCACGACCTCCCGATCACGGGGCGGACGCCTTACCACTAGGCCAACCGTGCCGGTATATGTGCTTTTACAGGAGATTAACCATCCCTCGACTTGGACACATACACAAACATCGACACCGTGAACTGCTTGCATGCTTGCCTGGGTGATTTGAACTATTTTGATGAAATAATTTCCCTACTGGTTGCATTAAACACATTAATTCATCAACAAAATACACAATGTGTATGTGTGTGTGTGTGTGTGTCTGTCTGTGTGTGTGTGTGTAGAGCGATTCAGACTAAACTACTGGACCGATCTTTATGAAATTTGACATGAGAGTTCCTGGGTATGATATCCTCATTTTTCGACCAAATTGGTTGAAATTTTGGTCAAGTAATCTCCGACGAAGCCCGGACTTCGGTATTGCATTTCAGCTTGGTGGCTTAAAAATCAATTAATGACTTTGGTCATTAAAAATCTGAAAATTGTACAAAAATTATTTTTTTTATAAAACGATCCAAATTTACGTTCATCTTATTTTCCATGATTTTCTGATTCCAAAAACATATAAATATGTTATATTTGGATTAAAAACAAGCTCTGAAAATTAAAAATATAAAAATTATGATCAAAATTAAATTTTCGAAATCAATTTAAAAACACTTTCATCTTATTCCTTGTCGGTTCCTGATTCCAAAAACATATAGATATGATATGTTTGGATTGAAAACACGCTCAGAAAGTTAAAACGAAGAGAGGTACAGAAAAGCGTGCTATCCTTCTCAGCGCAACTACTACCCCGCTCTTCTTGTCAATTTCACTGCCTTTGCCATGAGCGGTGGACTGACGATGCTACGGGTATACGGTCTTGCTGCGTTGCATTGCGTTCAGTTTTATTCTGTGAGTTCGACAGCTACTTGACTAAATGTTGTATTTTCGCCTTACGCGACTTGTTTTTACATTTAGTCAAGTTTTGACTAAATGTTTTAACGTAGAGGGGGGAATCGAGACGAGGGTCGTGGTGTATGTGTGTGTGTGTGTGAGTGTTTGTCTGTCTGTCTGTGTGTGTGTGTAGAGCGATTCAGACTAAACTACTGGACCGATCTTTATGAAATTTGACATGAGAGTTCCTAGGTATGATATCCTCAGACGTTTTTTTCATTTTTTTGATAAATGTCTTTGATGACGTCATATCCGGCTTTTCGTGAAAGTTGAGGCGGCACTGTCACGCTCTCATTTTTCAACCAAATTGGTTGCAATTGTGGTCAAGTAATCTCCGACGAAGCGCGGACTTCGGTATTGCATTTCAGCTTGGTGGCTTAAAAATTAATTAATGACTTTGGTCATTAAAAATCTGAAAATTGTAAAAAAAACACATTTTTTTATAAAACGATCCAAATTTACGTTCATCTTATTCTCCATCATTTTCTGATTCCAAAAACATATAAATATGTTATATTTGGATTAAAAACAAGCTCTGAAAATTAAAAATATAAAACTTATGATCAAAATTAAATTTTCGAAATCAATTTAAAAACACTTTCATCTTATTCCTTGTCGGTTCCTGATTCCAAAAACATATAGATATGATATGTTTGGATTAAAAACACGCTCAGAAAGTTAAAACGAAGAGAGGTACAGAAAAGCGTGCTATCCTTCTCAGCGCAACTACCCTACCCCGCTCTTCTTGTCAATTTCACTGCCTTTGCCATGAGCAGTGGACTGACGATGCTACGAGTATTGCTGCGTTGCATTGCGTTCAGTTTCATTCTGTGAGTTCGACAGCTACTTGACTAAATGTTGTATTTTCGCCTTACGCGACTTGTTTCTTCTTCTTCTTCATGTTATGAATGCTACTGAGAGACTTGTGTTTAAAGGGTTTCAGATGTCCTAAAAAAAAAAGTCTCATGAATATATAATGATGATCGTATCTGTTTTGTTTTGTCTTGTTGCATGGATCCGTCCGAAGAAAAAACTCTCTCGATAATGACACGAGTTTCTACTCACCTCCATCCCTCTCCTCCCCCCCAGCTGTCTGTCTGTCTGTCTGTCTGTCTGTCGCTGTCTCTCTTTCTCTCTCTCAAACTCTCTCTCTCACTCTCTCTCTCTCTCTTTCTCTCTCTCTCTCTCTCTCTCTCTCTCTATCTCTCTCTCTCTCTCTCGTTATCTCTCTCTCTCGTTATCTCTCTGTCTCTGTCTTTCCCCCTTCTCTCTCTCTCTCTCTCTCTCTCTCTCTCTCTCTCTCTCTCTCTCTCTCTCTCTCTCTCTCTCTCTCTCTCTCTTACCACCCACACCATATCTCTCTCTCCGTCTGTCTCTCTTCTTCCCTTTTTCTCTCTCGCCCCCCACCCCCCTATCTCTCTCTCTCTCTTTCTCTCTCTCTCTCTCTCTCTCTCTCTTTTCTCTATCTCTGTCTGTCTGTCTTCTTATCTTTTTCTTTCTCTCCCCCCCCCCAATTCTCTCTCTCTCTCTCTCTCTCTCTCTCTCTCTCTCTCTCTCTCTCTCTCTCTCTCTCTCTCTCTCTCTAGCTGTATTTCTTTCAGTCTCTCTTCCTCCCCCCCTCTCTCTCTCGCTTTCTCTCTCTTTCGAGTCTCTTTTTCTCTGAAATGACAGTTCATATATCATAAGGACTGGGTGGCCGAGTGGTAACGCATTTGCGCTCGGAAGCGAGAGGTTGCGAGTTCGACCCTGGGTCAGGGCGTTAGCAATTTTCTCCCCCCCTTTCCTAGCCTAGGTGGTGGGTTCAAGTGCTAGTCTTTCGGATGAGACGAAAAACCGAGGTCCCTTCGTGTACACTACATTGGGGTGTGCACGTTAAAGATCCCACGATTGACTAAAGGGTCTTTCCTGGCAAAATTGTATAGGCATAGATAAAAATGTCCACCAAAATACCCGTGTGACTTGGAATAATAGGCCGTGAAAAGTAGGATATGCGCCGAAATGGCTGCGATCTGCTGGCCGATGTGAATGCGTAATGTATTGTGTAAAAAAATTCCATCTCACACGGCATAAATAAATCGCATAAAATAAAAAAAATAAAAACTAAATAAATCCCTGCGCTTAGAACTGTACCCACGGAATACGCGCGATATAAGCCTCATATTGTTTGATTGAGGACCATTACTTCATTGTTTTGCTTCAGCTCCTCAGTTTCCTGTCCCAACATAAATAAATATATTATATATTTTTTTAAACTAATATCTTGCAACTGAAGGCACATGCTTCAGAAATCTCCTCTCCCTAGAAATCTAGCAAGCAATAAACACGTACCCCCCTTTGCTTACAGACAATTCGCGAAGTTTTGAAATGTCCTCCATCACAACTGACTTAAAAAAATAAAAATAAAAGATAAATGAATAAATAATTAAAGTCCGTCTGTTCTGTTCAACAACAGACTGCAAGCACCCTCAATATTATTCTCTCACAAGTAGGCTAAATCCAATCAATCAATCAATCAATGAGTCTTATATCGCGCATATTCCGTGGGTACAGTTCTGCAGTGATGCCGTGTGAGATGAAATTTTATACGGCCAGTAGATTGCAGCCATTTCGGCGCATATTTACCTTTCACGGCCTATTATTCCAAGTCACACGGGTATCGGTAGACAATTATTAACTGTGCCTAAGCAATTTTGCCAGGAAAGACCCTTTTGTCAATCGTGGGATCTTTAACGTGCACACCCAATGTAGTGTACACGGGGGGAGGTTCGGACACCGAAGAGAGTCTGCACACAAAGATGACTCTGTGAAATAAATGTCCGCCGAACCTGGGATCGAACTCACGCTGACAGCGGCCAACTGAATACAAATCCAGCGCGCTACCAACTGAGCTATATCCCCGCCCAATCCACTAACCAATACACAGCTCTCTTTATAACTGACAAACAATTCACCAAGTTTCAAGTGCCCTCCATCACAACTTAGCTACAGCATCCTCGCAGTGTGATATCCGCCGGGCGAGCTAAAGTCAAGGGGGGAGCAGGTTTGCCCCAACACCGGTCCGCCCTCTGTCAGTGAGTTGACCACGCCCAAGCCCGTGGGGACTCTGGGATGAGAGGGTGACGGTTGACGACGCCAGAAAAACGAGGTCTGCTACTGAAAAACCTTCTCAAGCGCGCTATTCTGGGACTAGGACTTTGACGATCCATCGGGGTGAAACTGACTCGGTGGAAGCCATTATTATGCACGGAGAAGGTGTACAAGGTTACAACAATAACTCGTTAGGTGTTCTTTTCTAGTCTTTTCTCCGCCGCTCGAGTCTTTTCAATACAAAGAACGAAAGAATGATTATGTCATAGATCAGTATATAGGAGTCTCCATTACAAAGGAGAGCTCATTTACCGCAGAATTCTTTCAAAAGAACACAACAGACTTGATCGACCGAAGGAGAGAAAGGAAAAAGAAAGAGAATAACGGAAAGAAAGAAAGAAAGAAAGGAAGAAAGAATGAAAGTACATTATAACAAAAATGCAGATATAAAATGGACGCCATGAAAGAATGTACATGTCTTTTAAAGGCACAGTCCTTCCCGGGTGAACGATTCATTCGACTCACCATCTCAGATCTATACCCATGGATTTGACTGGGCCACATAATTATAACGCGTACTAAAATACAACCTGGGGACTTAACGTGTAGAGTTTGTTTTTAATTTCTTATTAATGAATTAATGAAGGAATTAATTAATTTATCAATTTATCTGTTTATCTATTTATTTATCTATTTATTTTTTATTTATTTTTAAACATCCCATCAACCGATATTGCTATCAAGAAAGGAAATGCTTGGATTAAATAATTCCTCAACGGAAACTAGTGGCAATCTGTGAAATCAATTCCTTCACAAAATGTAGAAGTCTGCATGGCATGCAGATCTGCATGAGATAGTGAACTTCTTCTTCTTCTTCTTCTGCGTTCGTGGGCTGAAACTCCCACGTACACTCTTGTTTTTTGCACGAGTGGAATTTTACGTGTATGACCGTTTTTTACCCCGCCATTTAGGCAGCCATACGCCGTTTTCGGAGGAAGCATGCTGGGTATTTTCGTGTTTCTATAACCCACCGAACTCTGACATGGATTACAGGATCTTTTTCGTGCGCACTTGGTCTTGTGCTTGCGTGTACACACGGGGGTGTTCGGACACCGAGGAGAGTCTGCACACAAAGTTGACTCTGAGAAATAAATCTCTCGCCGAACGTGGGGACGAACTCACGCTGACAGCGGCCAACTGGATACACTGAAATCCAGCGCGCTACCGACTGAGCTACATCCCCGCCCAGATAGTGAACTGAACTATTGTAAGGAGTTGGGGGGGGGGGGGGGGGGAGTGTTGGGTGTGACGGACAAGAGGATAACTGAGTATGCATGTAAGCTTACAAAATTGAAATTGGAATAAGTTTACAACAGGTAAATGGATCGAATGGCCTACCTGTTAATGACTCCCTGTCGTTTTGCTTTATCCCTATCCTTTTCCTAACCTTACATCACCAAGACACTTAAAAGAATGAACAAGAAAAGAAAAAGAAATTAAAACAAACAAAAAAACGAAGAGAAAAAAACGCACACACAGAAAAAAAAAGAACAGAATAAAACATGAAAGGAAAAAGTAAAATGCAAAGAAATAACAGAAGTTGAACGAAAGAACGACATAAAAAAAAAGACGAACAAAAAATCCTTTCGCTTTACTAGTGGAACCCCGCCCCTCCCGCTTACGAGTCGCACTTTGCGTAATACAGATACTTGTTTACGAAACATTTAACACCACTCTCATCTCAAGTATATCCTTTTAAACGCTTTATTCCTCTCAATTTTTATTCTTTCTTTCTTTCTTTTTTTTCAGGTCTGCACAGCCTTTACTTCAAAGAGGTTCAAAAGTTCACTGGCTGAAATAACCTGAAACGCCACAGCGCGATAGTGCAATAGCGCTGCATGCTATAAATGAGTTCCAATGCACTGATGACATAAAAAGGAATGACAAAACTGCATCAGTGCACACTTTTGTGCTGTGGCTAATCATGCGAAGCTGGGAGGTACAGCGCTGCTTTTAGTCAATTACTCATGTGAAATTACAAGTAACGGACCACTTTAGAACGGAAAATTTGGAAACTGTATCGCTGCATAACTGTAACATATACACATTGTACGGCTACAATCCTATGCATTAATATTGTAAAACACCAACGCATTTGTGTGTGTGTGTGTGTGTGTGTGTGTGTGTGTGTGTTTGTGCGTGCGTACGTGCGTGCAAGTGTGTGGGTGTATGTGTGTGTGTGTGTGCGTGTGTGTGTGTGTGTGTGTGGTGTGTGTGTGTGTGTGTGTGCGTGTGTGTGTGTACGACACTCAGCCTGTGCTAGCTCACGGTCTGTCACGGCGACTGTCTGTCACGTACAAACGTCTCTCTACTTTCATCAACAGAGAGATTCTTCATGTATGACTGACAGGACTCTCTCGAGAATTTTGGATTGTGACCCCAACGCCACGCAGTATTTGGAGTATAGATCACACACACAGACACACACACACACACACACATACACGCACACAAACACACGCACACACACACGCACACACACACACCGACAAAAAAGGGCCTCTCAGAGGGACAGAGAAAGACAGTGATCGAGAAGTCCACACTGGTCGCGGCTTTAATTTTGTCATACCTCGTCCCTCCATATACTGTTCATACTCTATACATATACAACCCGCCACCATACAGTGTACAACATTCTGCGCAATTTCCACACATAAGCTGACACTCATGCATTTTACTCGACAGGGTGGGCCTGACCATTTGACAGTGTTAAAAGCCGGTCAGCCATGACGGATGACCTAATTTCTCTGGCTCATTTATCCTCGTGGCCTCAGCGGGACAACAGGTTGTGCACCACTGGCCATCATCTCAATGCCTGGCTGACTTCGGTTAGTTCGGTTTTATGGACCTCCGATGGATGTTATTACTAGTATGGTTATTTGTGGCTGAAAATGGTGCTGACGGTATTGGCTGTTGTTGTGAGAATGGATGTGTGTGTGTTGTTGTTTGTGTGGCTTAAGTCTTACTTTCCTTCTCTCTCCCTCCGTCTGTCTGTCTGCCTGTCTGTCTGTCTGTTTCTTTCCCTCCGTCTGTCTGTCTGTCTGTCTATTTCTGAGTTAATTAGTTATTCTTTTGGCTGTTTAAAACGTGTTATATAAATATACATATTTAATGTCATGTATGTCTAAAAGGGACAGGTCGGAAGATTAGGCATCGCCTAAAACCTTCATCCCTTCGTAATAAAGTTTTGAATCTGAATCTGAATCTCTCTCTCTCTCTCTCTCTCTCTCTCTCTCTCTCTCTCTCTCTCTCTCTCTCTCTCTCTCTCTCTCTCTCTCTACTCTCTCTCTCTCTCTCTCTCTCTCTCTCTCTCTCTCTCGCTCTCTCTCTTAAAATGCTAGGATGTTCTCGTTTGCTAATTTATATCCAGCTGTT
>NC_090261.1:38396302-38405153 GCF_037325665.1 Littorina saxatilis
GACACATACTAAAACGCAACATCTTGACTGTATCCTCTGCAGAGTTGGAGTTTGTTGATGAATTGATTTAGGAGATTTACACATGTGGCTTCAAAGGAAAATAATTATTTTTAAAAAAAATCCCACTCTGCACATAAAATATCCAGACTGTTGATTTTTTGTACGTGTCCAAGAGAAGGGATAGCCATTTTCCCATGTCAAATTAAGCTTGGGGCAGATGTGAGATGTTGAGCATGATTGTTTTCAGTAAATAATTTTTTTTTTTACGACAAAGGCAGATGTGATATATTGAGCATAACAGTTTTCAGTAAATAACGTTGAGGGCGGGGATGTAGCTCAGTCGGTAGCGCGCTGGATTTGTATCCAGTTGGCCGCTGTCAGCGTGAGTTCGTCCCCACGTTCGGCGAGAGATTTATTTCTCAGAGTCAACTTTGTGTGCAGACTCTCCTCGGTGTCCGAACACCCCCGTGTGTACACGCAAGCACAAGACCAAGTGCGCACGAAAAAGATCCTGTAATCCATGTCAGAGTTGGGTGGGTTATAGAAACACGAACATACCCAGCATGGTTCCTCCGAAAACGGCGTATGGCTGCCTAAATGGCGGGGTAAAAAAACGGTCATACACGTAAAATTCCACTCGTGCAAAAAACACGAGTGTACGTGGGGGTTTCAGCCCACGAACGCTGAAGAAGAAGAAGAAGTAAATAAAGTTGTGTTTTTTAACGGCAAGAACTGCTCCTTTAAGTCAGCGTGGCAAGTTTCGGCCAGCCCATGTTTCTTGACAGCTGACGAGGGAAAGCTGACAGATGAAATGTGGGTCAGGGGAACACGGGACAGCTATTGTGACTGCTTGGCTACGTTAGGGTCACGGAGGCGACATTGCAGGGGACCCAGTGTATAGTGCATATATTGTATACTTAAGTACAAACCTTGGTGTAATAAATTACCCTGAAGTATTAGACCAAAGCCCCCCCCCCCCCCCTCTCCCCAGCACCAGCAAATGACCGTATAGAATCGTCCCATATGGTCAAAATCAACCCAAAAGGACATTAATCCAGAAAGAACGAACAAACTGAAGTCCCCTGCGGGCGGGGATGTAGCTCAGTCGGTAGCGCGCTGGATTTGTATCCAGTTGGCCGCTGTCAGCGTGAGTTCGTCCCCACGTTCGGCGAGAGATTTATTTCTCAGAGTCAACTTTGTGTGCAGACTCTCCTCGGTGTCCAAACACCCCCGTGTGTACACGCAAGCACAAGACCAAGTACGCACGAAAGAGATCCTGTAATCCATGTCAGAGTTCGATGGGTTATAGAAACACGAAAATACCCAGCATGCTTCCTCCGAAAGCGGCGTATGGCTGCCTAAATGGCGGGGTAAAAACGGTCATACACGTAAAATTCCACGAATGCACGTGGGAGTTTCAGCCCACGAACGCAGAAGAAGAAGAAGAAGAAGTCCCCTGCAATAGGGTAGGCAATGTGTTTTTTGCACGCTTTGAATTGTTAACATAAGTGTTCTTAGTTGTGATAGTATACGACTCTGAGAGGTAAATGCATGTAGTGATAAGTTAGCAAAGATCTTCTGTTTTTCTCGCTATTGTTACATATAATATAATTGACTTTTTACGCCTTGATGTCATAAAGCCTCTGTAAGTGGATTGGTGATGCGTGCATGCTGTGAATTGTACAGAAGTTATTACTTGAGATAGTATATGACTATAAGAGCGTAATAAAATGACTTATAGTTAGATTGTAATACGTACGTTATCAAACAGGTTGCCTTTTGAGTAATCTATAGTCTTTCTTTGCTCTTAAAATTCGATCCAAATAAACTGAAAATGTGATCCAAACCAAATGAATTATTCAAACAAACTGAAGAAGATGCGTTAATTTGTTGTTGTTTTTTGTTCATTGGTCTTATTTAATTGTCTGTTTATTGGTATGTTTGCTTTTTGTCCACTTCATCTCCAAAGGCTCATTTCGAAGCTGAAACAAAAGATTTGAAACGAAGATAAGAATCACAGTAAATATCTCGACAATAACGAATAATTACAGACCAAATGACCTACCTTTTTTTCAACCGAAGAAAACTGTGAGTAGAAGAAAACGGGAACATACCGTTGATTTCAGTCTCATTCAAGACGGTCAGACAATCTAAGAATTGGTGCAAATTGTTCTCTCGACTTGAATCTCTTTTGACAAACCTAAGGCTAGTGTCATTTTCAGACAACCAGCAACTTGCGTCTCAAAACTACCCTCTGGCTAAACAAAATCGACCAGAACATTGGGTGGAAGATATGTTCTCTTTTCAGATAGACCTTCGCGACAAAAAGATGGGACGTTGGGTTTTATCAGCCCTCTGGGGACGCAATTGTGTGTGACGTGTACGATGGCGTATGTCTGAATGACGTCACGGGGGTTTATCTCGAGTTGCAACATGGATCTCCGGCTTAATATTATCAGTACTGGCTACCGCTGTGGAACTGAAACAACTTTGTTTTTGTTGTAAATATGTTTTTTTGTGTGTGCATGGTGGTATATTTCCTTCGGTTTCTTGTCGTTGCATCTAACGTGAAGAGTTAAATTCGCACATTCACCCAAACCCCCACCTCTCTCTCTCTCTCTCTCTCTCTCTCTCTCTCTCTCTCTCTCTCTCTCTCTCTCTCTCTCTCTCTCTCTCTCTCTCTCTCTCTCTTAATTTGAATAATTCTGGCGATAAATATAACAGCCTACAGGTTACTTAATGCGCAGAATGAGATTTTTTGTGCTGAATTTATTTTACAAATGGACACTGGTGTCAGACTGAGTTACAATAATTAATTCAGTTGCAAAAAAAATCAACTTTGCAAAATAAATAAATAAATAAATAAATAAACGAATAAATAAATAGATAGCCTTTATATATAAACAAATAAATTAATAAATAGATTAATTAATAAAACATCTAGGCTTTCGTGTTTTGGTGTTTATCGTAGGGGAAGCAGGGGCGGATCACATAATTTTTAAGGGGGGTTTCTAAATTTCTTTTAGGGATAATTTGACGACACGAAGCGTTTAGTTGAGGGTGCGAAGCGTTCGAAACCTCATAGGAGGGTACGGGGGCATGCCCCCCTCCCGGAAATGTTGATTAAAGACAAGGAAAATGGAGCAATCTGGTGCAATCTGAGCCAAGAAACTTCAGTAAATTTAAGAAGACAGATTTGGATCAAAATAACGGCAAATGACCGATCTGGTGCAACCTGAGCCAACAAACTACCCAACTACTTTCCAAAACAGTCACTTAGAAGACAAAGGCCGGCTTCTAGGGGGGGTCTGATAAAAATCAAGGAAAATGGAGTAATCCGGTGCAATCTGAGCATTAGTTTTTCTTGATTTTCAAAACAAATTTTCTCAATTTTTAATTTTTTTTAATTTTAGGCTAGGGGGGGGGGGGGGGGGGGGGGCGGAAACCCCGGAAACCCCCCTGGATCCGCCGCTGGGAAGGATACTCTTTCTACAAACAATAGCATTGACAAATCAAGGGAAGTAATTCAGGACATTTAAAATCATGCTAAACTTTAAAAAAATAAATAAAAAAACAAACAAAAAAAACCGCGAAGTCAAATAAAAATAAAGAAACAAACATCCAAACCTTAAAGATCAACAAGGCAAAAGGACAAGCCAACATAACGACAAGAAAAGAAGAGACCGCGGAGATTTCTTTAATTACGTTCATTAGGTCTGAACACGGTCAATTGTCCCCTGGCGAACCCTCGTCCTCTCTATTGATCTGAGGGCAATTATGACCGTGTTTACATATGCCAACCTTTCAGTTTTTGTCTCCACAGCCGCTTTTCTCCAAGTACTTAACGAGAAAAGAAAAACAGCTGACCGACGGGGAGGGTGAAATTAGCCTGCTTCAATTCCTAAAATGGTTGGAAAAGGAGCCTTGCGGGAAAAAAAGAAGAAGAAAAAGAAGAAAGAAAGAAAGAAAACAGACTGGAAGGGCTAGTCTGTTTTTCCCCATGTGATCATCTTGGGCTAGTTTACCTTGATTCATGTGCTCGGCTAGGGTGTGTCTGTTTTGTTCCATATAATCTTTTAGGCTAGTTTACCTTGATCCATATGCTCGGCTAGGGTTTGTCTGTTTTGCCCCATGTGCTCAGCTAGGCCTTTTCTGTGTTGCACCATGTCTCAGCTAGGGTTAGTCTGTTTTGCACCATGTCTCAGCTAGGCCTTTTCTGTGTTGCACCATGTCTCAGCTAGGGTTAGTCTGTTTTGCACCATGTCTCAGCTAGGGTTAGTCTGTTTTGCACTATGTCTCAGCTAGGGTTAGTCTGTTTTGCACCATGTCTCAGCTAGGGTTAGTCTGTTTTGCACCATGTCTCAGCTAGGGTTAGTCTGTTTTGCACCATGTCTCAGCTAGGGTTAGTCTGTTTTGCACCATGTCTCAGCTAGGGTTAGTCTGTTTTGCACCATGTCTCAGCTAGGGTTAGTCTGTTTTGCATCATATCTCAGTTAGGGTTGGTCTGTTTTGCACCATGTCTTAGCTTGGGCGTGTCTGTTTTGCACCATGTCTCAGCTAGGGTTAGTCTGTTTTGCACCATGTCTCAGCTAGGGTTAGTCTGTTTTGCATCATATCTCAGTTAGGGTTGGTCTGTTTTGCACCATGTCTTAGCTTGGGCGTGTCTGTTTTGCACCATGTCTCAGCTAGGGTTAGTCTGTTTTAATCCATGTGCTCAGCTAGGACGTGTCTGTTTTGCCTCATGTGCTCAGCTAGGGCTGCTTATTATTACTTACCCGACTGAAAACGTTCTCAATTACGTTGATAAAAATTTGATAAACGCAAGCCGTTTAACCGCAAGTCTGTATGGCACACAATGGCTTACCTCAGGGGTGCCCCCCGCGGGTTAGGGGGAAGAATTTACCCGATGCTCCCCAGCATGTCGTAAGAGGCGACTAACGGATTCTGTTTCTCTTTTTACCCTTGTTAAGTGTTTCTTGTATAGAATATAGTCAATTTTTGTAAACTGATTTTAGTCAAGTAGTATGTAAGAAATGTTAAGTCCTTTGTACTGGAAACTTGCATTCTCAAAGTACTACGTTGCAAGCCCCTGGAGCAAATTTTTGATTAGTGCTTTTGTGAACAAGAAACAATTGACAAGTGGCTCTATCCCTTCTCCCCCCTTTCCCCGTCGCGATATAACCTTCGTGGTTGAAAACGACGTTAAACACCAAATAAATAAAGAAAGAAAGAACCTCGGGGGTTTGGGAAGTATTTCACAGATATCTTCAAACAGATATGCATCTTTATGCATGTATGCATGAACGTCCCTTTTCTAAGTTGATGCATTCCTTTGCCAACACTGAGATTGCCAGCAAAGATTTTGCGCAGGTACTTCAGTCATACGTCTACGAACAGCAGATAAACATAATAAAGAAAGAAAAAGTGGATAGACCATAACAACTTTTAAAAACATAAAACGGTATTATTATAAATATCTTCAAGAACTAAAACAACAAGCAAGCAAATCAAATAAACAAAGACCACCTTATACTGTTTCAAGTTGTTGTCACAATCGCTACTCTAATACACACTCATGATGATGATAAATGTTGTTAACGCCTTCACGGTTATCATGTTCCCGGGTGTTACCCCGACTTTAGATGATATAGAGGAAACAAATAATGATAAATAAATAAAAGGGGCCGCCGCGCCGCGAAGGAAGTTTTGCTGTTCACACTCATAATTATAAGAAACGTGACTTGTTTTATTTATCAGTATGTACAGTCATCCTTTTGGTACTGTGTGAGATTCGTTCTGTCTGTCCGTCTGTATGTCTGTCTGTTTGTCTGTCTGTCTGTCTGTCCGTGTGTCCGTGTGTCCGTCTATCTGTCCGTCTGTCCGTCTGTCTGTCTGTCTGTCTGTCTGTCTGTCTGTCTCGCTCTCTGCCCGCCCTTCCTTTTACCTACCTGTTTCTCTGTCTCTTTGTCAGTCCGCTTGTCTCTCTCTCTCTCTCTCTCTCTCTCTCTCTCTCTCTCTCTCTCTCTCTCTCTCTCTCTCTCTCTCTCTCTGTGTGTGTGTGTGTGTGTGTGTGTGTGTGTGTGTGTGTGTGTGTGTGTGTGTATGAGTGTGCCTGTATGCTGACTTTATTAGCAGGCATCTGTCAAAAATTGTTACGATCAACGATCACGTCAGTGTAATGATTATCATGTATATACTTTTGATTTGATTACGTGAAATGCTGCTTTTGTACATTTTCTTTTTTTTTTACCATTAGTAAAAACCAATCCACTGGTTATACAATTAAACAATCCATCCATCCATCCATCCATCTCAGTCTCTCTTTCTCTCTCTCGCTCTATCTCTCTCTCTCTCTCTATCTCTCTCTCTCTCTCTCTCGCTCTCTCTGTTTCCCCTTTACATCTCTCTCCCTAGCGCTCTCTCTCTCTCTTTCTCTCTCTCTCTCTCTGTCTCTCTCTCGCTCTTTCTCTCCTTCCGTCTCTCTCTCCCTCTCTCTTCTCTCTCCCTCTCAGTCTCTTCTCTCTCACTCTCTTTTCCACCTTCTTTTACTCTTCATTGCTGCCCCCCCCCCTCCTCCTCCCACCCTCTCCCCCACCCATTCTTCGACGCGTCACAGTTCTACGTGCATGGTGATGTATTGGGTCCCGCCCCGAACTGCATCCAGGCGAGGTTCGATTGCTGTCAGTTGCTGGTCCTAATTGCCTAAAACAATTATCGTCATTTCTTCCTTTTGTTTTCGCCAAATCTTTTCTTTGTTTCCCTCTCTCTCTCTGAATCTATTCTTTGCCAACTTTCCACAGAGTTTTGTTGATCAGGAGGAAGCGGCCGAAGTCTGCTGAGCATTGATTGGAGTGCTGTTTAGTTTTTTGTCCAAGGAGGAGAACGTCAGTTATACGAGGGGTGGTCGAAAAGGGTGGTTACTTCAAGCGTGGAACTGACTGCATTGGTGGGTACTCGCATCTCTCGATATCGATATCCCCCCCCCCCCCCCCCCCCGATCGTTCCGCATCTCACCCGACCCCCCACCCCCACATACAGAAATTTATCACCTGTCCCCCCCACTGCGCACACACAACAATTTCAATCTTTTCAATGCACAACCGTTGGGGACTCCGCTCACATATATATGTAACTTCAGCAGGACCGACGACGCACTGCAGATTATCCCAGCCCGCTACACGTTGCATGAAAGGAAAACAGGCCAAGTACTCGTCATAATCCCTACCGCGGCATAAATAATAGGCAGTGCGTCGTCTGTGCCGCTGAAACTGCGCAGGTATATTCTGCCCATAACTGAACAGCCTGATTCCAAGAACTCTCGGTGCATTTCCTGCAGTGCCGATAATCCAGCTGCACTTCGTATCAGTGTGTGCCTGCTTTATCTTCTGATGCGTAGCGCTTTGTTATCTTCAGCGATGAAACCACCCAGCACGTTGGGAGAAAACAAAACGAATTGATACAATGAAGCAGATTTAAAGCGGTATTGCCTTTAGAATTTTAACGGCAAACAGAAAAGGCGTTTGGTTTTGTCTTTGCATTGTTTTTTCCCGTCCTTGTTTTGTTGTTGTTGTTCTAAGCAAATCATGTGTGGCGTTTATTTTACATTTAATTTTTGCTCGACATTTCATTCAATGATTGAAGTGTTCGTCTATTATGACTAATATGTTTTACAATTTGGAGGAATAACACTTCAAACTAACGCGGAGTCACTTATGTGCTCAATTGTATGCAAAAGAGTAGGCAAACAATTAATTGTATACGATAGTGATGCATGCACAGCCTAGCGGTGACCTTACGAGTAACTTCCTCCTTCTTACGTCGATCGAGACAAACTCAGTTCTTTCTCGAAATTCTGTGTCGGTTTCTGGGAGACGTGCAGGAGAAGCGATAGAATGTTTACGTGACGCCATTATTCGCATTATTCGCATTATGATATCTTCTTGAACTTTATTATTCAGTGGGGATCAAGAAGAGACGTCTTGGTTTGTTTAATTGGTGTCGTTTGTCTTTAAAACTCCTGAAACCGAAAGACTTCCGATTTTACAGCAAAAACAATATCTAGTGACAAGCTTGATAAAAAGAAAAAGAAAAAAAAACCCACACACTTAAACCATCCCTGTAAAGCTACACAAACGTAAGTAGACTTAAACACTTGACAAAAGCTGAAGACGACAGGCACCACTATCTTACCTTGTACAAAGACAAAAACCTAACCGAACAAAAAGAAGGTCTACCCGTCTTCTCTCCCTTTTTGCCACCGTCGTTAGGTACTTTCAAAGAAATCGAAGGCTTGAGCAATCGCGCATTAGATGACCCCCCTTGTGTCGCGTTGAAAACTGCTTTGTTTTACTAGTGGCCCCTCCCAGTTAGACTTTTTGTTGTCAAACAATGAGGACGGATAGAGCGGAGACCTGATTTAAATTCCGGCCAGCGTGCAAGAAAAAAATGAGCAAATATTGACTGTTCAGGACACAAGCGCGTTGCGTAAATAGTGCTTGTGGAGTTGTTATTGACCGTTTTGATTCCCCTGTCTGCTTCCGCGCTGAAAAGAGTGGCCTCGGAGTGATTTGGATGAGCCACTTATTATATCTGTTTGGCTTTGCGTTTTTGATCGTTTAATGCTGTTGCTTGGAAGGTTAAAGGATATTTTTTTCTTTCGTTTTATAATTTGTGTGTGTGTCGATAGGTGTGGTCCTTGAATGCAGAGGTGAAAAGATAGGACTTGATAGCTTGCAGTGCGCGTGACTTTTTAAAAGCATTGTCATGGACGACTTCAGCAAAGTATAGAAAAAAATGAGAAAAAAGAGTCGTTTAGCCTCCCCCCTCTCCCTTCCCCCCTCTCTCTCTCTCT
>NC_090261.1:38405353-38415353 GCF_037325665.1 Littorina saxatilis
CTTTTTGACTCACATGCGAAGCAAAAGTGAGTCTATGTACTCACCCGAGTCGTCCGTCCGTCCGTCCGGAAAACTTTAACGTTGGATATTTCTTGGACACTATTAAGTCTATCAACACCTGATGTGGCCTGATGGTGTATGGTTACAAGATCTCAAAAAAACATGTGCGGCAACTTGACCTCACTTCAAGTTCAAGGTCACAGGGGCCGTAATTGTTGTCTTAAAAACGACCATTTTTTACATTTTCGCATTTTTTTCTGAAGTTATCGAGAATGGCAACCTTAGCTATGTATGCTATACAGGGCAATGTAAGCCCTATCTTTGGACACCAGTTTGGTTGACCTTGCTTCAAGGTCAAGGTCGCAAGGGTCCTTTAAAGTTGGATTGTATACATAGTTTGAAGTGACCTTGACCTTGAACTATGGAAGGTAACTCTTCCAAATCTACATATGTGTGAGGGAAATACATTATACTTACAAAAGTGAGTCTATATACTCACCGACATCGTCCGCCTGTCCTTCCGGGCGTCCGGGCGTCCGTCCCCCCCCCCCCCCCCCCCCCCCCCCGTCCGTCTGTGAAACCTTTAACATTGTATATTTCTTGGACACTATTAAGTCTATCAACACCAATTGTGGCCTAATGGAGTATGGTTACAAGATCTTCAGAAACATGGTTGGCAACTTGACCTCACTTCAAGGTCAAGGTCACAGGGTCCTTCAAAGTTGAAATGTATATATTTTGAAGTGACCTTGACCTTGAACTATTGAAAATAACTCTTCCAAAACTACATATGTGTGAGGGAAATACATTAGATCTTCAGAAACATGTTTGGCAACTTGACCTCACTTCAAGGTCAAGTTTTCTGTAATTATTTTCTTTACTGAATAAATATTGTTTTTCTCAGTTTTATTGTAAAATTATTCTGAAAGAAAGATCAAGGTCTGTTCAGCATGTGAGTCGTGTGGGCTTTGCCCTTCTTGTTTGTGTATGAGTCTAAGCTTTTGCTTCATTAGCTTAATGTGTTTCTAAAGGTCACAGCTGCTGTACTGTCCTGATTTGTTTATATTCAAAAGAGTTATCTGAGTGTATCTATTCCGCACGGATAAACACTTTACAATGTGGCACGTGCTTGTAAACTGTGTGATGTGCCTGGTTCAAATCGCTCGTCGTTACACAGACTTGGGAACCCAAACGATTTCGCCGTATTTTGTACGCATGATTGTCCAGAACACGAGTGGAAAAAAATACGCCGAGAAAAATTCCTAGACTACTTTGCTTCACAAGCCCATTCCGAAGCCGGTCCAGTATTTTGACAAATGATTACAGTTTGTGTCAGTAAACATTGAGAGAAGCATTAGTTTTAAATGTATTGGTAAACTTAATTAACGGTGCGACGGACGCGTGTGAAGCTTTAAGGTGTCTGTTCCACTGTACCACCGCATGGCCAATACATTAACAGTGACGCTGTGTTAGCCAACGACTGAGAACGACACGGTGCGTGGTAATGGTGCGGCTATGTAAGCGATCCCGTGGCCCGTAATGACCTAGTCGTCCTTGTTCGGCCAATGGCGAGCCGGGGCTAGTTTAATACTGGTCTAGTGAGGGTGGGGGTGGGGGATAGAAAGACAGGCAGAGTTGGTGCTAAAAGGTGAGTTGGGTGGGGGGGGGGGGGGGGGTTGGAGGGAGGGGCAGGCATGGACACATATGGACGGAGAGAGAAGGAAAGAAAGAATTGAAGATCTGTATGTTTTGTGTGTGTGTGTTTGTGTGTGTTGTCTGGCCACTGTCCTACTAAACATTTGTCCACAGGTTAACTGTTTGTGTGCGTGTGAGTTCAAGTTAAACTCTTGTGCGAGAGATCGATATTATACAGCGTTCGAGTGATTGAATGACAGTCTTGACTCGCGTCCGCTGTTGCCCGCCCACATTTCTCTGTCGTGGACTGGCCACGCTCGTGTACTTACTTTTTTCCCATAGGCTTCCGAAGCAAATAGATAAAGACATTTGTATACATTAATACATACGTTAATACATTGAAAGTATACTTTGTATACGCAAAGTTTTATGTAAACTATGCAACGATTAATTATTACAACTTTCTTTACCCAACTTCGGCATCATAAAAGTCGATATGTCTTGTTTGTTGGGGGACTCATGCCGTTCTCATACATATACAGTGGAACCCCGTTTTAAGACTTTCAAAAATCTGAGAAATTCAGGTCTTAATATGGAAGGGGTCTTAAAATGGGGGTCAACTGATTGACCCTTTTCGGTATCTGAGCAGCTCTCGCGAGACATGCTCTTTGTTATGCTTTGAACATCGCGAGAACTTCGAACCTTGGCTTGTGCAGCTCGCACGAGATCGCTGTACCGCATGCTTTGCTATGCTCTGAAGTTTGCGAGAGATTACGAGAGCTTGGAATACCGATAGGGTCTATTTACAGAGGTTATATGAACAGAAAGTCTGAGAAAACAGGGTCTTCAAAGAGAAGGATTCTTAAAAGAGGGTGGAACCACACTACTCGCAGTAATAGATACAAAAGACGGTATTTACACACATTTGCATTTTATTCAGATACAAGTTTACAATGCTATGGAATGGGGGATATAATAAAGGAGCACAACAACTGAGATAAACGTATGAATAAATAATAATAATAAAGATAGCTTATATAGCGCCGCTTCACAAATTTAACTATGCTCTTAGCGCTGTACATCGAGATATAACAATTTCAATAATATAAATACAAAGATGATATTATCATAATACACATTTACAAATATCACTCACGTGCATACATCCTCGTGCACACCACGCGCATACACACTCCCACTCATTAGCAAGTGCTTCCATCCCCCTGCCACTGAGATGTTCATATACCCCCCTGGACAAGCTCACACCATGTCCGTCTCCTCTCTAGACTGTACATACACTCAGCAAGAAAAAGACAAAAAGTCAGTATTTACACACATTTCAAGTGCCTGTGGGGGTAAGACATGCGCTGATGGAAGTGGTGGTGGTGGTTGTGGTGGGTTGTGGCGACAGTTGATACATGTCGGTGTCATGTTGCGTGGCTGCTGTCGCTGTCCTTAGCTGACCCGCAATGTCCTCTGCCGGGCCTGCTTGCGTCTGGTTGTCTCCCCCTCTGTGGCCTAAAACGCGGTCAGCCCCCCGAAATACCTGTGTTTCATTGTGCTATTAGCTGTATCTCTTTACCTGTGTGCTTGGTGGTATATCTTTGGCTTGATTTTTTGCTGGGGTCTTTTTAATTTGCTTGTACGGTGGGGGGTAGGGGGGGGGGACTTTTCGACCAGCTTTGATTCTATAGATGTTTTTTTGTTCAAATGGCGTTGTTGATTGGGTTTACGGTTATTTGGTATTTATTCTGTGTGTATGTATGTGTGTGTGTGCGTCTCTCTCTCTCTCTCTCTCTCTCTCTCTCTCTCTCTCTCTCTCTCTCTCTCACTCTCTCTTTCACATTCTCTCTCTCTCTTTCTCTCTCTCTCTCTCTCTCTCTCTCTCTCTCTCTCTCTCTCTCTCTCTCTCTCTCTCTCTCTCTCTCTCTCTCTCTCTCTCTCTCTCTCTCTCTCTCTCTCCTCCTCTGTGTACTTTCAACCTCTCCGACAAGGAAGCAATCAGAAACAGAAGTGTGCACTCGTCAAAAGTGACACTAAAAGAAAACTAACCAGTAGAGAGAGTCAACCACAAACGTGTCCATAGCATATTACCTCTACCTGTCCCAAGATAGGCCAATTTGACTTTAGAGGACGTAGAAAATCTATTAGTCAGTCAGACAAACGTGTCCGTACAACAATATATTAAAGATATAGTAAGCAACACCAAGTCAGAAGAATACACCGAAAGTACACAGTATGACACAAACAGATCCTTTTATATATATGACAGTTTCCGGTATTTTAACATCTGAAAATGTACCGGATACAAAATAGACAGCCGGTCAAACCTACCGGATGATATTGTTTGATGGGGTTATGCATGATTGACACAGTGACCGGATCCTGCGAGAGCAGATGTTATTTTAGGATACACAATTAATGGCTAGCGTTATAATAACCTATTAAAATATCTAAGTGAATTGAACAAAAGATAGATTGTTTTAGTGTTGTGGCAAAAAAAAAACAATCAAATAAACTGAACTAAACCAACAATCAGCCAAACTAACAAACACACAAGCAAGTTTTAAAGGTTTAATGAAAATATTAGCTCATTTATATCGGAATGGAGGAAAACAGATAAAAGACAGACAGACACACAGACAGGAAAGAGACCCCCCCCCCCCCCCCCATGACATAAAACAAAGCAAGCAAGCGAGTCGCGGACAGGCTGTCGCGCTTTTACTGCGCTATCATACCTGCACATCACACCCCCCAATCGTTATCCACACAGGCCCTCAAGCTTTCTATACACTTTTGCGAGTTTGATGTCATTGGGCAATTTAAAGGCACAGTCCTTCCTATGAAAAGTTTTTGACTGACTATTTCAGATCTTTCAAAGCTTTTACCTCTCCACTTGTGACTGCGTCCTATTTATACAGAATGGATGTGTGTGTGTTATCCACAATGTTTATTTAAAATCAAACTTTCTTCATTTAACGAAAATTCCCACTCTGCATTGACAGAATGTAGGATGTTGATTTGTAGTATGTGTTCAAGTGGAGAGGTGACCTCAAGTTATGCCACCCGAGATGGTGAGCCGAATCGTTCACACGGGAAGGAGTGTGCCTTTAACCCTTTCGGTGTTGTTCCTTTCCCTTGCACGAACGTACGGACTCGCGCACGAAACCAGGTTTTGTTGTATTTTTTTTTTTTTAAGTTTTTTTTATTCAGTTGCATAAATACAAAGCCGTAATTCTTCTTCTGCTTCTTCTGCGTTCGTGGGCTGAAACTTTGCACGAGTGGAATTTTACGTGTATGACCGTTTTTACCCCGCCATTTAGGCAGCCATACGCCGCTTTCGGAGGAAGCATGCTGGGTATTTTCGTGTTTCTGTAACCCACCGAACTCTGACATGGATTACAGGATCTTTTCCGTGCGCACTTGGTCTTGTGCTTGCGTGTACACACGAAGGGGGATAAGCCACTAGCAGGTCTGCACATAAGTTGACCTGGGATATCGGAAAAATCTCCACACTTAACCCACCAGGCGGCCGCGACCGGGATTCGAACCCTCGACCTTCCGATTAAGAGGCCGACGTCTTACCACCCCGCCACAGCGCCCGTCTCAAAGCCGTAATTGAAAGTTATAATAAGGGGAGCACAACAAGATAAACTTATAAATGTGCTCTTAGAAACAAACGAGTTTTGTTGTATTCACTTTTTGTCTTAATTATCTCTGATGATTTTGGGAATCTGCTCGTGTGTATGAAACTGAGTAAGTGTGTGGTGTTTTTTTCGTTCTTTTTGTTAAAAATCATTGGGAGCGCTACCAGATAATGAAATGTCATATTTGATGCTTGTGTACAGAGAAAATACTTACGAATCAGCGGAGTAGTTTCTGTTGCTGTAATGATACACATAATGTGATTAACTGATGCACTAAGAGTTCTCAGCCTTGAACTCACCCAGTTAGACAGTCAGTCATTCACTTAACTGCAAAGAGAACAGCATACATACAGTCTAACAAAGTATGTGTGTCACCCGCCATGTATACTATAACACTTGTCCAGAGAGTGCGACGCATGTGATAGCATGTCAGGTCATGCATACATGTGTAAGTACCTGACTATACTATTGTACACAAGTACTTACACAAATAACCCACCTGCAGTTCACAGTTATAATAGTTCAACCTATAAATATAAATAAAAAAAAATTAAACCCACTGAGAGTCAGTCCGAAATAATATGCACTCAAAACTGTTTTGTTTAAACACTTACTCACACACTAAAACACTGACAGCGGACCTTTAAAGGGTGTTTAGCGAAAAACACAAGTATTGATTACGTGAACCATCACACACTTTTTTTATTCGCCCGTCACTGGACAGCATGTCGCGTCACCTTTTAGTCTTATGAGCACGGCGACAGGCCGTCGTTGTCGCAGAGAGAAATGAGTCGTTGGGGGAGTGGGTGCATGGGGGTGGAGCGGGTGCAGGGGGGGGGGGGGTGGAGGCGGAGAAAGAAAGTGGAAAACTGGGATGTGAGGGAGGGAGAGGATTCCCCTTGAGAGTGAAAGGTGGAGGATGGGTTGATGGGGAAAAAGCTTCCAGTAGTTCCTGCCTATACCGTAGCAGAAACTCAGGTCACACAAAAATAAGAGTGGAGGGAGGGGGTAGAAGTGTCCCCTGAGGTGCCTGCCTATCAGTAACAGAAACTCAGGTCACGAAGATTGAAAGAACGTTCGGGGGGGCGGGGCGGAGGGGGAGAGGGGGGATGTTTCAGAGAGGTCGCTAGGTCGTTTCTGTGTAGTTGTGTTTTTCACACAACCCCTCTTTATGCTGGGTGTTGTTAAATTAACAATAAGCCTATCGATTCGCTCTCTCTCTCTCTCTCTCTCTCTCTCTCTCTCTCTCTCTCTCTCTCTCTCTCTCTCTCTCTCTCACCGGCCGCGGCCACCACCATTGTCGTCGTTGCTGTTGCTGATGCTGGCCTTATACTTTGCATCACGCCGGCGGACGCAACATAGGGCAAGGGCCCGGAGGTTATAAATCACACCCTCAGAACGCGACACCAATCTGCAACGCCAAGGATTAGACAGCTCTTTCGAGTCGGTTCTGTGAGCGTAAACACAGCAACCTTGTGATCGTTTACATTTTACTGCGTTTTACAGATTTTGCAGGTTGCTTTTACGAAGTCTGCGACACAAGTCTGAGTTGCTCTCGCGTCGTCAGTGGTGTCATGAGTTGTAATGGGCCATTACAAAAAAAAAGAGGAAAAAATAGGGAATAAAGGCAGCGCGCAAAAAAAAAGGGGGACACGGCATGCAGCAGGCTTGGGTCACAGCTGTGTCCATGCTCTGTAATGGAGAAATGATGGTGGTTGGTCCGCTGCCTATCCGCCCTTCTATACTAGCTAGCTATGTCCCAACTTGGGCGAAGCTATAGCTGCGTGTCAAGCCTGGCCATTGTATTCGCATTGTGTTGTATCGCACTGTGACGGTAGCCGACCGAAACTAGGCCAGACTCATAAACAAGTCGCGTAAGGCGAACATACAACATTTAGTCAAGCTGTCGAACTCACAGAATGAAACTGAACGCAATGCAATTTTTCAGCAAGACCGTATACTCGTAGCATCGTTAGTCCGCCGCTCATGGCAAAGGCAGTGAAATTGACAAGAAGAGCGGGGTAGTAGTTGCGCTGAGAAGGATAGCACGCTTTTCTGTACTTCTCTTCGTTTTTAACTTTCTGAGCGTGTTTTTAATCCAAACATATCATATCTATATGTTTTTGGAATCAGGAACCGACAAGGAATAAGATGAAAGTGTTTTTAAATTGATTTCGAAAATTTAATTTTGATCATAATTTTTATATTTTTAATTTTCAGAGCTTGTTTTTAATCCGAATATAACATATTTATATGTTTTTGGAATCAGAAAATGATGAAGAATAAGATGAACGTAAATTTGGATCGTTTTATATAAAAAAAGGTTTTTTTTACAATTTTCAGATTTTTAATGACCAAAGTCATCAATTAATTTTTAAGCCACCAAGCTGAAATGCAATACCAAAGTCCGGTCTTCGTCGAAGATTGCTTGGCCAAAATTTCAATCAATTTGATTGAAATATGAGGGTGTGACAGTGCCGCCTCAACTTTTACAAAAAGCCGGATATGACGTCATCAAAGGTATTTATCGAAAAAAAGAAAAAACGTCTGGGGATATCATTCCCGGCAACTCTCATGTAAAGTTTCATAAAGATCGGTCCAGTAGTTTGGTCTGAATCGCTCTACACACACACACACACGCACAGACACACACACACATACACCACGACCCTCGTCTCGATTCCCCCTCTATGTTAAAACATTTAGTCAAAACTTGACTAAATGTAATAATTATGAGCCCGATAAATTGCGTGAGTGAACCTCTCACAGTGTCCGGTATTCATACGATATCAGCCGACCGGTGATGAAAGTAACAAGTTATGCATGCATTGCTGCAATAATGATACTATCGTGTACGGTAATCGGTTACTGGAGTGGTTTTTTTTATGTTTTTTTATGGTGTTTTTTTGTTTTGTTTTTTAAAGCCATATGTACTCGATGACTATACACGCTAATTGCTTTACCAACAGCTGGAGACATGCTAAATTAAGTTCCCTGCAAAATATTGTGGTCTAGGACCCCTTCAATGTTGAGATATGTTAATTTTCATTTTGATCTGGATCGTCCTATTTATAGATTTGCCAACAGAGGTAGCGTTGACGCAAGGGAAATAACTCCGCGTCTTTGTTTACATCCAAAGTTTTTGAGACTCTAAAACAAGCTGTAATGCATGTATATGGTCCGCGCATGGCGACATATCGTCATTACATGGTCTTATGGTGCGTTTGACATCGATTATGGGCAAACTACACTTTGTAAACACGGGAGCGCGTACATATGCCTTTAAGTATGTGTGGTTACAGCCGAATCGGGGATGAAAACAATTCTCCGACTTGAAAAAAAAGACAAGCTGCTTGAATGTAATAAAAAGTTTTGTTGTGTATAAAAGGACACATTTTCGGAATATGCATACAATAATTACTTGTGTATCGAATCAAGAGCTCGTGAATTTTATCTGTCGGCGAATCGTCTCCGGCAGAAAATGAATTCTATTGGAGCAAATTTCCTCTTTTGAACCGGTATTCGTGTACTTTGCATAAGTTATGCATACATAACCATTTCTTTGCATGTTAGTTGCGATTTAAAAACATGATTTATCAGCAGCTTACATATCTCTGTCTCAGGCCGGAGATCCTCGTATCACAGCAAAGAGATAACATTTTTTTTAAGAGTTTATAAGGGGGCATTAAAATGAAGGCTTTTGATGTTGATGGATGACCGGGACACTTGTCCTGCCAGGGACACACGGACTTTATTTTTATTTTATTTTTTAAGCGCACACAGTCATGCACTCACGGTTAATCCATTGGTGTACTGTGATAGACGCGTCGAGACTCCGCAACCTTTCGTTCGTGACACTTTATTGCACGGTTTATACACCTGCATAGGTTTTTGTTTTGTTTTGTTTTTGTAAAACTTTGTGTGGCCCTTTTTTAGAAAGAGACACAAGAGAAAGGGTGGGGGATAGAAGACAGACAGGCAGAGAGAAAAATATATACATACACGTTGATCGCACTTACAACAACCAGGAACTGACCATGTCGTCTGTCTATCCGTCTGTATGTCTGTGAGACAAAGAAAGACAGACAGACAGACAGACGGACAAGGGACATGCACAAACAAACCTTTATGTATGATTAGTGCCCAAATGGACAGCAACCGGGCTAAACTGTAAAAAAGTAAAATAAAATAAAATAAAAAGTCCACTGCATAGCAATGAAGCAAGTAAGTTGAAGGGCCGCAGGGTTCGTTGGTTTGGGAGTGGGGGGTATTGTCGTCACAGGAAAGATAGATAGGCGAGTGACCCACATTTGCAAAATCGTGCTTGATGAGAATGTCTAAACGGTGTTGAATAGCCTCTGGTGTTATACCGCGGCTCTCAACCCCTTTGTGCCTCGCTCGGTCATAAAACGCTGCTGTGCGGACCAGGGAGACGAGACCGAACACAATGAGTAGAGGGAGAAAGAAGCAAAGACCAAGAGAGAGAAAATAAGATCAGAGAACAAAAAATAATCAGAAAAAAATTCAACCGGCGCCGACCTGTGTAAAGTGGGTCTTGGCTACGCTTGGCTACACAGCCCATACACACTCTCATGCCCTCCAGTCAAGCAGTCATACACAGTTTTTTTGTTTATTTTTTTTATTTTACATGTTTGTCTATATAGGTATGTAACTGTCCTGTTTTCGACGCCCATTATAAGCGGGGGGATCTGAGTTGC
>NC_090261.1:38420353-38435353 GCF_037325665.1 Littorina saxatilis
TTTTCTAGTCTACAACTGAGGAGATGCAATAGTAAAAAGGGAGTAGCAAACCCACAGCTATGAAACAGGAGAGAATAAGAGCAGAATTGTGGTTCAGGTATTAGATTTGCGACATATGTCTTCCGGTTTAGCAGTGCATGTGCACCACATCAGTCGCGCTGAATCGATCGCAAACTCACACTATTTGTTATTTCTGTATATTGTGTAGTTTAGCCGTTTGCACGAGAAAAGAGGAGAATAACAAGCTGGCTAGCAAATTTGTTTTCGCTGTTTTATTTGTTTTTTCAGTTATTCGCAAAAACAAACATGAGCAACATTACAGGCGAGTAATATTTAAATTTATATGATAAACGGCTAAACTACACAGTATACAGAAATAACAAATAGTGTGAGTTTGCGATCGGTTCAGCGCGACTGATGTTTATCCACGGCGCGTCTTTAGGGCTAACTGTTATCGTTCGGACAGGCATATGCTGTTTGGCGATGTTCATAAGAGTAACTGAAAAAATATCGGCGCAATCATCGATAGAGTTGCTTCCGATAATTTCATTCCAATTTACATCTGATAAATCTGCACAAAAATGTTGTACGTTTAATCTGTCATACGTAAAGGTTTTGCGATCATGAAAATCACGGGATAACTGTCCAGACCTCTTAGTGCCTTATTAGTGGTTGAACCCGGATTTGAAAAAAGGACATAACCTCTGGGAAGAAAAGGGCAACACAAAAAAAGTCGTCTGCGTGACCCGAACTGCCCACCACCCTGTGATTAGTGTGTCGGCGTCCAGCCCTGTTTTGACCGCACCACATTGAGTCTGTCATCCCCTCCCAGCCCGCCCCCTCCCCCCTCCTGTTCCACCGTTGCTCTCGGACTCCCCAACTTCGTCCCTCATATCCTCCCCCTTGACTGATTTTAGGCTCGGCTTTGGACAATCTCTGCCCCTTCCATTTCGTCCTTCAATCTGTCCACCTCCGCCCCTCCCTCCCTGCCCATGGCCGGTTATCGTCTACAGTCGTCCGAATTATCTTATTTCCCCCCTCACACACACACACACACACACGCACGCACGCACGCACGCACGCACGCACACACACCAGGCACTCACACACACACAGGCGCTCATTATGACCACTCCGCCCCCCCCCCCCCCCCAACATTCTGTGTCCTTGTGTCCGGTTATCGTCTTCCACAATTGTCCCAGCAACCCCACCCCCCCTCCACTCATTGCAAAAACCACCGCCACTCTTCACCCTTTCCGCAATCGCACCCCCTCCCACCACCACCGTCACCCCATTTCCAAAAAGGTCGTCTGCGGTGTTGTGGCCTGTTCGCTGATCAAGATGGATGGATTGTTGCACAGGCGTTGGGAGGGAGCGACAACACGTAAAATCAGATTGCTTGTTGGCCTGGTAAAAAAGGAAGAGGAAAAAAGTGAGGATAATTGTGTAACTACCCCTTTCTGCTGAATTAAAATAACTGGCCGAGAAGTTCATGTTTCTAGCCAGAGCTCTTTTTTGACTCCCTCTCTCTTTCTTTCTATTCTTTTCTTTCTTTTCTTTTCTCTCTGAATGGGTTTGTGTCGCAGTTTGCTTGCTTTTCTGTCTATACACATGCAATTGTTTTGTCAAATCAGTGAACAAGCGAAACGATAACACCATACCCCCCGCGGGTTAGGGGGAAGAATTTACCCGATGCTCCCCAGCATGTCGTAAGAGGCGACTTACGGATTCTGTTTCTCCTTTTACCCTGGTTAAGTGTTTCTTGTTTAGAATATAGTCAATTTTTTTAAAGATTTTAGTCAAGCAGTATGTAAGAAATGTTAAGTCCTTTGTACTGGAAACTTGCATTCTCCCAGTAAGGTAATATATTGTACTACGTTGCAAGCCCCTGGAGCAATTGTTTGATTAGTGCTTTTGTGAACAAGAAACAATTAACAAGTGGCTCTATCCCATCTCCCCCCCTTTCCCCGTCGCGATATAACCCTCGTGGTTGAAAACGACGTTAAACACCAAATAAAGAAAGATAACACCATGCAAAGGTAAAGTATTAACACTTATTCTAAAAAGAAAGTAGGAACACCAATGATAAAAGGGCAAACAAATTACAATTATGCCACAAAGAAATGTCAACTTTACTCTTCAAACCCAAGCGTTACAAATAGTTTCTATTACATTCAACGATTGCAAAACAGATGTGTCTCAAAGATATTCTTGGCTATATACACTCAAAAATACGCTCAAAGATATTTGCTATACACAGGTATGCGCGCAATTGACCATATACGCATTCCTCGTATCTCGATCGCGGCCTTCTTCGCGTACCTGTGGTCAGTCTTGGCGTGGCGGTTGGCGAGTGACTTCTCGCACTCAGGTGGACACTGACAGGGGGAGGGGCGTGGTGGTTGTTGCTGGTAGGCGGTGACTAGCATGCAAATGAGCAGGCATTACCTACTGTCGTTATTCCTCGAATGTATTCTGTTATTGAGTGTGGTTCGGACCGCCGCCTCCCTTCCCTTCACCCACCCAAAACCACCCCTTCTTCGTTCCTCTCATGTCCAGTGTAACCTATGATTTATGTTCTACAGGTTATGATTTACTCTGTGTCATTTTTTTTCCATCCCGGATCTTATCAGATACCCTCCAAACCCCTCCCCCCCTTCCCTCGTAATCCTACCCTTCCTCACCCTTCTCTCAAGCCTCCCCTCTCCTCCATAACTCCCCTCTCCCCCCTCCCCCCCCCTACCCCGGCCGTCTTGCTCTTCTGTTTGCCACTTTTCTTAAAGCGGATTTGGCCAGAGAAAGAAAAGTCCGGGCTGACCAAAACAGTGGTCAGATAGTCTTGGCTACTCTCTGGAGACGGTTGCTCAGTGTTGAGCCATATACCTGTGTGGCAATAACTGTGCCTTTTGGATGTAGCCGCGGTCGAAGCTATATATAGGAAACCTACAGGATAGAACTTACTTGAGGACGACTACTACTTTTTTCCACGCGATCAGACGTAAAGTAAGTGATTAATTCATCGTCTTCTTTGTTTCATTCAAACTTTTTTTTTATCTGTGTTGGCAACTCCGCCGAGAATATTATATGCGTTTCATTCTGTTTATTTTTTTCTTCAGACCGTTTTGGTATCATGTTTTGAATTGCATGGAAAAGATCCATGTTTTCTGAAGTGATGCAAATATTTGTACTGTATTAACAGTTTTCCTTAGAATGGACATTCCTGCATACTCTCTCTCTCTCTCTCTCTCTCTCTCTCTCTCTCTCTCTCTCTCTCTCTCTCTCTCTCTCTCTCTCTCTCTCTCTCTCTCTCTCTCTCTCTCTCATGATTTCTTTGGAGGTTAAAATTGAGGTTCACGTCCTTTGCTAAAAATATATAATTGTCTTTACATATAAGAAAATGTCTTTCGTTTCAAGAAAAAAATCACGCATCCCTTGCAAGCATACAGATTTAATCATCTGCAAACAGTAAGGGAAGAAAAAGGAATATATGCGTCACACACCGCGTTGTAACGTATAAACATCGTGCTACCCCACACATTACTTATGCCAGATGCAAGACAAACGAGTCCAAACCTGGCAGTGACCCCACTCCCCCCCTTCCCCAACCTTCCATCACTCTCTCGGTCTACCCCTACCCCCTTTAACCCCCCCCCCCTCCTTTTTTTCTCCACATCCTAAAAAATCGGACAGCCTGTCCAGCCCAGCTGGACAGCCAAGTGTGTGTTTTTACAGTAATCCTTTGGACCCACATGTTTTTCCTGCTGTTTTCAAACAGTCAGAACCTTTTTTTAACCCCCGACCCTTTCACTCTTCTTTTGCTTGGACATCAATTTTGTGTGGAGCGGTCAAACCTGCGGTGGCCAGCAAATCATTGTTCTGCTAACACCATGATTAATTTTTGTCTGCCCATTCTCTGAGCTGGTCAACAGGAGGGCTGATTAGTGATCGCTGCTGCACAATTCTTGGGGTCATGCAGAGCACGGGTCAGAAAAGCACGGTTGTTTCCTGTATATTATGCTGCAGTTCACCCCTGACCCGCTGTCCCAAAGTGGACCCTTGAAACCCTCGGCCAAGCTGTCCGGTCATTAATGATTCCAGAGGGGGAAAAAAGAAGAGAAGAAATGGGGGGGGGGGGGGGGAAGCTTGCTGACCACTGGTCGCACCCGGCTTTTTATTATTATTTTTTTTTTGGGGGGGGGGGGGGGCTAATCGCATTGACCACAATATTTTTTTTTACACCCTTTCCTTCCCATACAGCCTGGACAGATGTCAGGGATTTTGCGTTTTGCCATTCGTCATGGCATGTGACGGCCACGGCTGTGTGAGGGGACGTGGAGTAAAAAGAACAGTGCTGGTGTTTTCTCTTACTGTTTGTGTGTGTCCAGTGTGCACGTGCTGATTGCAGCTGCAGAGGTCAGGTCCCAGGGATCGTGCGACCAAGGCTTTGCAGTTTGGGTGCATTGGTCTTTTCTGTGACTGTTTTGTGGACACACAGACTGTATCTATAGGCTGGCTTTTTTTAATTCTTTTGTGTGGTCACCCCCTTTGGTCACTGTGGTCACTTCTGTGGAGACCCTTTTCAGCCGCTGTCACCCGTTAGTGACCGCAGAGCTTTTTTCCCTGTGTTGTTTTCTTTCTTTTTTTCCCCAACCCTGCCATTTGTGGTTTTTGGTTTCCCACATGCGGAACCGAACCATGCGGGTTCGTCGCCCAAGGTTCCCCATGCGGCGCAAAGCACTATTGAGAAGGGGGAAAAATAGTGGAAGTTGGAGAGATGGGGTGAGAGAAACAGAAAGAGAGAGGGGATGATGGCTAGGGATAGGGGTAGGAAAGGAGAGAATGTCATTATTTAGGATCACCTGACCAATTACAATAGTGACGTCAAAAGTAAACATTAAAAAAACCATATCTATGAACAAAACAACAAACAAACATGTTAAAGTACAAAACAAAAGACAACTAAAGGCTTGACCTGACAAACATATTTACAATATTGCACCATAAAACGTCTGAAATACAAGAGACAATCAGACAGAAGACAGCCAGAAAGAGTCGACAACAGCGCAAAGAAATACCCAGACAAGAGAACACAAGAGTCCAGTAGAATAGCTCCGATTGTGTTGTATGGACGAGGCCGAAAACTAACCCCGTCTTGAGCCAGCGACGCTACCACCCAACCCCGCCGACTTTGAGTGACCTCTCGGGGTCACGTCAGGTCTTGACCCCGACTGGCCAGTGCACGCCACTCGTGGCCTGAAATGACCACTGGTGGCTGAGTGGTTGCGGTGGTGGGTGGCTGGGGGCTAGACTGGCCCCTGCTGACCCCCCCCCCCCTTCTCTCTCTTATCTCTCCCGTCTCTCTCCCTCTACCCCTCCCCTACTCTCGCCTTAGGGTCTCATGATTGTGGCGGCTGCCAAAAGGGAGCTGTGGAGTGCGGGAGTAGCGTACTGACCAACATGACTTCAATTCTGACTCGGGGCTTCGACGATGACGCTATTCTTTGCGCAACGAATTAGTAACGCCACATAGAGCAAACACGTGTCTAGAATAGCGTGGAGGGACCATGAGAAGCGAGGGAAGTTTTGGCGCAGGACAGAGGTGCTTGCCCTCGCGCCCTGCATGGGCCAGTGACTGCTGTAATGACAAGTCAGCACGCTGGCTGATGGCGCGCGGCGATAAAAAAAAAGAAAAGGAAAAAAAAGAAGACATGAGAAACGAAGAAGAAAGAAGAAGGCGGTGGAGTAGGAAAAGGGAGGAAAAAGCTAAGCTATGGGAGGAACAAAAAGCTAACGGAGGAGAGAAAAAAAAGCAGGTCGGTTACAGTTTTAATAAACAATTCTAGAGAATTGTGTATCTTATATTTGAGTCTTTCGTGTTTTAGACATTGATGCATTTAATAGTTTTAACGAGTTGCCTTTTGTTTTATCATTCTGGTGTTTATCTAGATGTGCTGTGTATCTTATAAGAAGTTCTTAAAAGTTCGAAGTTATTTTAGCATATAGGTTTTTTTATGGTCTTAACAGTTAAACATGTATTACGTTATCATTAAGATTCATGCTTTGTTAGCACCAAGCAGTTGTTTTAATCAGTCTGGTTTTCTCTTGTTTTCATCTTATGAACATTCTAAATGTTAGACTAACTTATTGTCTTGTACAGAATAACAACTGTGTGAATGGTGCTATACTGAATGAAAGAGTGTGACATGAAGTTCTTGTACATCATTGTAAAGAGTGTGAATGACGTTTTAGTTTAGATGTCAAGCGCTTAGAGCAAGCCTTTTTAACGAAAGTTTTTGATTTAGCGCTATATAAATGTTCTTCTTATTATTATTATTAATGCTTGCTGTCCGGGTCCGGTGAGAGAGAGAGAGAGAGAGAGAGAGAGAGAGAGAGAGAGAGAGAGAGAGAGAGAGAGAGAGAGAGAGCCTTTGCACGGCCAATAAGGAAGACAGATGGAGGGGCGAGATAGACAGACAGGTAGCAGGTCAGCGACTTGGGATGACCTGACCAGACCTCGCTCTCTCACTTCTTGCCTTTTTTCTCTCTCTCCTTCTTCCCACCACCCCCACCCTCCTCCTTCCCTCCTCCTTGCCCGCTACGCTCCGTTCCGTTCCGCCTACTTCACCAACCCCCCCCCCCCCCTACCCCATATCTTGCTATTTCTCGTCTCTTCGTCTGACAGTCCGGCGTTCCTGTGCGTAATATATGGCGTTCCGCATAAGTCGCCGAGCACCTCAATCCTCCTACTCTTCATCTTTATGTTCCTCATTTTTTGGAGGAGTGTTTTGCCTGGGCCGATGTCTTGCTTCGTCTGTGACTGATGGCGATGTTTCCTATTTCAACTGTAGTGCTTTTTTTATTCCTGTTTCTTCCCGAGTGTGGTGATTTTCTAACCTTGCTCGGGAGATTTTAATTTTTTTTAAAAGTGGTTTTTTTTTCCCTTCTTTGTTTTGTACTGGAGTGTCGTCCTTGGTTTTATTTGCGATTTACAGTGTTTTTGAATTATGCATACAACAAAAATGCTCAACAATTGTTGCCTCTCTCTCTCTCTCTCTCTCTCTCTCTCTCTCTCTCTCTCTCTCTCTCTCTCTCTCTCTCTCTCTCAAATGCGATGACTCCAAGGCCATAGCAGTGTCTGAGGCCAGTTACGGTGGGGCTGGGTGGGTGAACTAGCGGTGTTGTGGCTTTGGACGGCTGGCTGTAGCAGCATGGGGCACGGGGCGATCTCTGACATTAATCAGCGGGGTCCAGGAGTCACTCACCTGTAACTTGGAGCCTCTTGTCTTCCGCTGGCTTACCCGAACCCTTTCCCATCCCCAAACCCACCCCAACCTGCTGAACGCTTTACACAGAACACAAAATAGCACTCAGTGACGCTTGCTGTTGTCTCTCAAAAGATACAGTGACAACTTTATTCACACAGATTGCTCCAACAACTTGTAAAATCCCCTCGACAGCGTTTATTTTGGTCTTCATTTATTAGCGGCATGTAACACGGATTAAATCTTCCAACAACGTTAATCTTGGTTTATGATTATGACAGACGTGTACCACAGTTTCTTAAATCCCTCAAAGTTATTCTTGATATTCCTACATACGAACATGTCCCCCCGCGGGTTAGGGGGAAGAATTTACCCGATGCTCCCCAGCATGTCGTAAGAGGCGACTAACGGATTCTGTTTCTCCTTTTACCCTTGTTAAGTGTTTCTTGTATAGAATATAGTCAATATTTGTAAAGATTTTAGTCAAGCAGTATGTAAGAAATGTTAAGTCCTTTGTACTGGAAACTTGCATTCTCCCAGTAAGGTAATATATTGTACTACGTTGCAAGCCCCTGGAGCAATTTTTGATTAGTGCTTTTGTGAACAAGAAACAATTAACAAGTGTCTCTATCCCATCTCCCCCCTTTCCCCGTCGCGATATAACCTTCGTGGTTGAAAACGACGTTAAACACCAAATAAATAATAAAAATGTTATATACACAGCTTAAATCCCCCAGAAACATTTAATTTGGTGTACGTTTATGAACAACATAGAACACATTTTCTTAATCCCTCAGAAACATTATTCGTAGCCTGCTTTGCGAAGAAAGAAATGCATGGGGAAAACATGCACCAACACTAAGTCTTTGGAAACCCCCAAACAACAACATTCTTGGGCCAAAAAAATAAACCTTTTAAAACAAAAATAGATTTCTTACGTTCCAATATCAAGAATAAAAATAAGACAAAGTGTTTGTACCAAAGCCGGTCAGTACCTCAGAAGAAGAATTAGTTATTCTTGGGATATCTTTATGAGACAACACTGTGTAGCAGACAGACGGTCAGTGCCTCAAAAGTAATTGAGAATCCTCTACAGTCCGTTGACCCTGTGGCCTTGTGACGTCTCCGTATAATACAGGATTAGTTCTGGTCATGCACGGCTTGTCAGCCCGTGTCTTGTCTGAAACGTCTCTCTAGCAGTCAGGACAACTAATGGTCAGAGTGTAGCGTGTGTGTGGCTTTTGGCTCGGTGAGTGAACCGTAGTTACGGTGTCGTGGACTAAGGTTTTGGCAGGCTATAGTTGCTGTATATGATTGTGATCAGATTTGGGAGAGGGGAAGGGGTTTGGTGGTGGTGTGAGGGGGGATTGGACTGGGCTTGGAGGGGTGAAGAGAGAGAGAGAGAGAGAGAGAGAGAGAGAAGGCGAAGGCGAAGGCGAAGGCGAATTTTTATTTAAATCTGAAAACAGCTCACCCCAGAGAGAGAGAGAGAGAGACAGACAGACAGACAGACAGACAGACACACACACACACACACACACACACGCACGAACGCACGCGCGCACACACACACACACATTCACACACATTCACACACACACACACACCTCCGGGGCAATATGGTCGCATTAATTATGTATGGGACAGTGAGAGATACTTGTCTTCCGAACCCACATGGGTACAACCGTATTGCGTAGCACTCTGATCCAGGCACTTGTTCTCGCAACCCTCTCATTCTCCGTGGTGCCCCCTTCCCCTGCTCTCCCCCCCCCCCCCCTCTCCCTCTCTCTCTGTCTCCACCCTCTCTCCCCCTCGCTCTCTCTATATCCACCGCCCCTCTCTTTTCCCTCCATGTGCGTATCTTCTTCACCCTTCATCTGACCATTTGGCAACAAGCGTTACGTACAGAATGACCCTCGCTGGCCCCTTTCGTTCCTCTACATGATCCTCTTCCCTCCCCCTTACCCCCCCCCCCCCCCCTTCCCCTTTCTTTCTTGCGGGACTTGCGGTCGGAGACCTCGAGATGGCAGAAAGCATAAAGTGTACACCCCAAGGCCCCCTTCCCCCTCTGGCCAGGGGATGGCGCAAAGGTAAGACACTTGGCCCGCCACCTCGGTTGGCCTGTTGCGATCCTCTCCCCAAAACTGTCTGTTCGTCCTGATGAGGGGTTACAATCATCCTCAGCTTTTGTGTTTTTCAGTGACGTTTTTATCAGAGTTTTCGTTAGGGTCTTTCTCTTCTTTAAATCGCAGCTGCTCTTCTTTGACAGCAAGGCAATCCTAATGCTTTAAGTGTGAAAATATTTGTGAAAGTTAATGGTATACTGCTTTGTGGTCATTTCTTACAGGACCTCCCCAAAAGGCCTCCACAGAAATGATTTTGTGTAGGAACGGATGGTGGGTAAAGTTAACGAAATTTGTCATCAGGCCTTCAAACCCGATAGAAATGCCAATCTTAATTGACCTTAGCATGCCATACACTTGCAGCCACAGTTCTTTTTACTGAAACTAAAAAATCAAGTTGAACAAGAGCAGTCGACTGTGTATAGTCTAGGCTGACCTGAGCTAAACTTCAAACACCCCCATAGGGGCGGGGATGTAGCTCAGTCGGTAGCGCGCTGGATTTGTATCCAGTTGGCCGCTGTCAGCGTGAGTTCGTCCCCACGTTCGGCGAGAGATTTATTTCTCAGAGTCAACTTTGTGTGCAGACTCTCCTCGGTGTCCGAACACCCCCGTGTGTACACGCAAGCACAAGACCAAGTGCGCACGAAAAATATCCTGTAATCCATGTCAGAGTTCGGTGGGTTATAGAAACACGAAAATACCCAGCATGCTTCCTCCGAAAACGGCGTATGGCTGCCTTAATGGCGGGGGAAAAAACGGTCATACACGTAAAAATTCCGCTCGTGCAAAAAACACGAGTGTACGTGGGAGTTTCAGCCCACGAACGCAGAAGAAGAAGAAGAAACACCCCCATAGCACAAGCGTCCGTCAAATAGCGCCCCCCCTCCACCGCAATCACCAACACGCTTTATTGTGCCTTTTTTGTGTGGAGGGGTGACCCTCCCGATCGAACGGCCGCGGACAGACAATAAGTGCCGTTGGTTTGTGGAATTCGAGAAATCTTAATTTGAACAGGTCTGTGGCCAGCCCCCCAACTGTACCCTATTGTGCCTCGGGCGGCCTAAACCCCTCTGTCAGGTGTACGTGACACGGCATCCGCAAGGATTCTTTATTGAGCTGGATTGTCT
Source organism: Littorina saxatilis (assembly GCF_037325665.1). Taxonomy (NCBI): domain Eukaryota; kingdom Metazoa; phylum Mollusca; class Gastropoda; order Littorinimorpha; family Littorinidae; genus Littorina; species Littorina saxatilis. The sequence goes on from NC_090261.1 coordinate 38,430,866, forward strand.
GTACTGTCCCCCCTTCTCTTCTCTTCCCTTGGACTTGTTTGTCGGAGGGCTGTGGTGGCAGATTGTGCGAGCAGAACTGAGAAGAACGAAGCTGTCCGGCAGAGGAAGGAGGGTAAAGGGGATAAAGGGGTTGGGGTGAGAGGAGGGAGAGAAGAGGGCAAGCAAGGTCAGACCTCGTAGGTGACATACAGATAGGGGCAGCTCACTCGCCACCCTTGATTGAATGGTAACGGTTATTAACTCTCCCCCCCCCCCCCCAACCCACGCCAGATCATGGCAGCTTTGTGGCATGCCGTCCCACCCGCCAACCCCTAACCCCGACTTACCCCCTACCCCCCCCCCCCCCCCCTCAACACCCTCTACCCTGTATCTCTGTCCCTGCGTTTATCTTCGAACTCGCCCCCCCCCCCCTCCCCAACCCCCATGTTGTTTCCTCTTAACCCTCAAAAAACACTTTACCCACCACATGGTTATTAGTGAGGTGAGGTGACTGACTTCCGTGGCTCGTATCTCCATATCCTTCCACCCCACCCCATGCCCCTCCACTCAAACTCCTCCCCTACCTCCCTAATATCTTCTCTGTGGACGCGGAACAGCAATTATCGGCTACCCTCCATCCCTGCTGCTCTGAGAGTCTTGGACGACCTTCAATCGCAGCCTCGTTGCATCCGGCTTGGTTCTTGCTCAGTATACTGCCCCAGAGAGGACTTGGAGAAGACGGCACGTTTCGCCCTGCAGTCCGGACTGACGATCTAACAGCGAACGACAAGAAGAAGATATCAAGGCCGTGACCGTCCAAGACCGTGCAAAACTCGGGGGCCTTTCAGACCGTCTTCGTTGAAATACGCAGCGATACTTCATCATGATAATTGTCTTGTACAGATAAAAACCGAAATATTTAGCAAAACATTCTTTGTATTTCGCCTTCTTTTGATGTTTTGGGTCCCGTGTGGGAATGGTTATGTCCGAGTCAGCCAATGAGGGTAAATATGGGCAGTTGTCGTTGTTGCCCTTAGTCAGTTCCAAAGCAGTTTTTATATTTTCCGGCTAGGTACCCGAGTGAGGCGCGTATTCTCCGAGTTAGCCAATGAGGGAAATTATACCCCCCGCGGGTTAGGGGGAAGAATTTACCCGATGCTCCCCAGCATGTCGTAAGAGGCGACTAACGGATTCTGTTTCTCCTTTTACCCTTGTTAAGTGTTTCTTGTATAGAATATAGTCAATGTTTGTAAAGATTTTAGTCAAGCAGTATGTAAGAAATGTTAAGTCCTTTGTACTGTAAACTTGCATTCTCCCAGTAAGGTCATATATTGTACTATATACGTTGCAAGCCCCTGGAGCAATTTTTTTATTAGTGCTTTTGTGAACAAGAAACAATTAACAAGTGGCTCTATTCCTTCCCCCCTCCCCCCCCCCCCCTTTCCCCGTCGCGATATAACCTTGAACGGTTGAAAACGACGTCAAACACCAAATAAAGAAAGAAAGAAAGGGAAATTATGAGCGGCTGTGAAGTTCAAACACCACTGTAACTCAAGAACCACGTGGGCAGGTGGTGGTGACATTTTTGTGGGGGACAGTGTAGATCTATGCTGATTGCATGTACGACGCATTAATTGTTAATTGACAACGTTGATTGTTTTCGTATGATAACCAGCGTGTGGCATTGTTTCTCTCGTTGTCATAATGCTGATACGATACGCGCTTCAGTCGCGCTGTTGCATGTGTGAAAGTTCGTCAGAAGCTGGATAATATGAGCGCAGTGGTGTATAATGAGGGAATAAAATGTTTAGCCAAACAGTAACAACGTTTTCCCTGTAGGATCATGCTCAGATCTCCTGTATCGATTTCACGGGGAAAGGGTAGGTTGGTGTTACATTGGTGTAATTATTACGATAATTATTAGCTGCTACAGGCAGCAGCCCCTATGATCTGGTCCATTCCATCTCACACGGCATAAATAGATCCCTGCGCCTTGAGTCCTTCTTCTTCTTCTTCTGCGTTCGTGGGCTGAAACTCCCCCGTACACTCGTGTGGTTTTTTTTGCACGAGTGGAATTTTACGTGTATGACCGTTTTTACCCCGCCATTAAGGCAGCCATACGCCGCTTTCGGAGGAAGCATGCTGGATATTTTCGTGTTTCTTTAACCCACCGAACTCTGACATGGATTACAGGATCTTTTCCGTGCGCACTTGCTCTTGTGCTTGCGTGTACACACGAAGGGGGATAAGCCACTAGCAGGTCTGCACATAAGTTGACCTGGGAGATCGGAAAAATCTCTACACTTAACCCACCAGGCAGCCGCGACCGGGATTCGAACCCTCGACTTTCCGATTAAGAGGCCGACGTCTTACCACCCCGCCACAGCGCCTCGAGTCCGAGTCTGGAGATACGCGCGCGATATAAGACTTCATATAACATAATTATAACATGTGTCTACGCCACCTCCGTCACTTTTTTGTCTGGCTGTCTGTCTGTTTGTTTGACTGTCTGCCTCTATGTCTTTCTTTCTCTCTCGCTCGCTTTCCGCCCCCCCCCCCCTCTCTCTCTCTCTCTCTCTCTCTCTCTCTCTCTCTCTCTCTCTCTCTCTCTCTCTCTCTCTCTCTCTCTCTCTCTCACCCCAGGGGTAGGACGTTCATATCTTTTAACCTTGGCGCGTATTATTTCCGACAAGTACTTACAACGCAGTACAGGGGAGTCCAGACAGTGTCCAGCCTTGAGACGAGCGGCCTGACGTGACTCCTCATCTGTCTCGGACGTTAGACATGAAAGACGAACTAGGACATACCACCCTAAACCTCAACCCAACCCTGCCCGCCACCCCACCCCCTTGTCCCCTTCCAACCCTCACCTCACTGCCATTTTTTCCTCCGATACCGTTCACCCCCACCCCCACCCCGCATCTTTTTTTCTTACACTGATCCCACCCTCACTTGCACCCACCGCTTTCTTCAGCGCCCTCATCCTCACCACCACGCCCATCCATTTCTATTGTCCACCTTTTGTCCAAGGGGACCTTCAGTTTGCCCTTAACTGGCCAATGTCCAGTCCCCTCCCCTCTCCTCCCTTCCCCCGAAATAGCTTGTTGACTTGTTCAGTGACAAGTTGACAAGGTTGCCACTTGGCTTCGGCAATGAGGGCCAAACCCGCCTTGTGCGACCCAGGTGAATAGAGCCAGGAGGGCCTCTTTTCAGATTGTCCAGCTCTGGTCAGAGTGCTTGACCCCGACGTCCTGATAAACGGTCAGACTTTTGTAACGTTAACGCCGCTTGATACAACGCCGTGTCAGGGGTCAGAGACCCTTGGTCTGAATATTTGAATACATTGGGGGACTAGCGTTGATAGCGGACATACAGATATTTTTATGGCGTGACCAGTTCCCCAAATTGGTCCGGGGCTTAGAAGCGACAGGACAATGCGGGACATTGCCCATGCTCCGAATGGCCTTGCTAAAAAAGAAGTGAATTGAACAAAGAACATTGTTATTATGATGGTCGTGGTGACAATTCAATCAGGAGATGGATAAACGGCTGCCACCTCAACCTCTGCTTCCACACGCTTTCAATGTTTAAATAGTTGTGATTGTGATCGAGCTTATTGTTCATTTCTTTTGAAGGATACATAAAGCGTTGTTTTTGAATACAGTCCAGCTGACAGTACAACTCTGTTTTACTGGGTAACAGCGACAAGCAAGCATCAGATCACCACAGCGTATAAGGCCATCGTCTGTCCCGCTTGGGTTTCAAGCTGATATTCGGGTCGTAAAGAGTGTATTCAACATTACATGAACCAAGGAGAGGGGGAAAAAAGAAGTAGAAAACGAATGGAGCAAGAAAAGCAATGGTGTCTTTCTCTTTCTCTCTCGCTCGCTTCACCACACTGGCTATCGTGTCCTTGACTCTCTATACCTGGCCATTGGCTTCTCCATATTCCCCCCCCCCCTTCCCCCACCTCCCTCTCCTGTCCCCCCCCCCCCCCCCAACTAGCCGTTGCTGCAGACACACGAGGCTTTTGGGGCCGACATGGGAGCAACATTGTGTAGACCTGTATTCAGGGAATGTTGTTGGGCTCTCTCTTTCCCTCACCCTCTCTCTCTCTCTCTTTCTTTCCGTCTCTCCTCTGGCCCCCATCACACAATCACAACCGCAGCCGCAAAGGATATGGTCGCAATAAAAAGATGCTTGCCTCGATACAACAACAGGGTGATTTTATGAAGGAATTTTGTTTTAAAACTTATTTATTTTGTGGTCAGCTATTTGTGCTTTGATATTTTTGCGTTTGTTGGTGGCTGTATGGTTAAGCTTTTGACATAGTTTCTTTCTGGATGACATTGTGCCAAAACAAGTACTCGAACATGTACCGAAGTCAGAGCATTTAACAGAGAATTGAGTCATTGATTTATTTCCTTTTTATCTTCAGGTTAGAACAAAAGGACAATGACATACGCTGAGGACACGGCTCTTCAGCCTGGCATCGGTATTTGTTGACTT
>NC_090261.1:38440353-38492853 GCF_037325665.1 Littorina saxatilis
AACTTATCACTCTTTTGGATCCCTAAAGCGGACATTTTGATTGTGTGTTGGTGCTTTTAGTGGCACAGTGACGAAGATTGAGTTTAAAGTACCATTTTTATGACCCATACTTCTTGTGTCAAGAACCTTGTGATTGTGGGTCAAATCATACAGGGCAGTGGTTGAAATGACGAGGAAAGTCAGTTTCGTTGTAGATTTTCCTTGGTTACTATTTCTCGAAGGGAAGTGGAGTTTGTAAGCAGGGGCAAAGAGGTGGCAAAGAGATTGACTGCATTCTTAGCGAGCTCAGGTCCAATTTAACGGACGAAAACTGTTAACGACTGCGCATGTTTTTGGAGCGACGTGGAACATACGCGTTGCGTCAGATTGGAGCCTTCTAGCTGCCCCCTTCTTCCCGTATTCCGCTTCCACCCTTTACCTACATCTTCTTTTACGTATGTGCAGAAATTCAGCCCATGCCGTGATTTTTTTCCATCCCCAAGTGGCCTTTTTTTGTGGCAGCCAGGGCCTCAGCAGGTGCCGGACCCATTTAGATGGCGGACCTCTCTCTCTCTACACACGTGGCACCACTTAGCACCCCTCACCCACCCCCCTCCACCTCCCTCCTTTGCTGTCCTACATAGCTACGTCCTGCTAGGTTCGTTTCCACGAGCTGCAGAGGCCAAACTGCCAAACTCTGGCACCACACGGGGGGTGGGGTGGGGGGTGGGGGAGAAGTTTCTTGTGTGACCTTATCTGACCCTTCCTTCGTAAGACCTCTCCTGACTGGTCTCAGTGCTGGGACGAACACTCCCAGAAAGTTAGTGTTTCTGAACTTAGCTGTGTGTATGGTTTTCTTTGTTTGCAGCGTGGGAGCAGGGACCTATATTAGGTCTATGGTGGGAGATTTCGGAATCTCTCTCTCTCTCTCTCTCTCTCTCTCTCTCTCTCTCTCTCTCTCTCTCTCTCTCTCTCTCTCTCTCTCTCTCTCTCTTTTGTTTTTTGAAAACGTTAATGTGATGCTATGTATCAGGGATGCAACGATTATGCATATAACTGCTTGCAGATTTGCGTGTGAAAGGGCATGTGAAGGGATAGATGGAGGGATGAATAGATGGATGACGGATGAATGGTTGGACAGACAGACGGATGATTAGATGGATGGAGGACAGAGGGACATGAGATGGATAGAAGGATGGATGGATGGATGGATGGATGGATGGTTGGCTGGATGGATGGATGGATGGATGGATGGATGGATGGACGGAAGGATGACAGAGAGACATGAGTGAAGTGCGACAGAGACTGGATTTTGTGCTGATGCATTACTGTCCTTTTTCAAACGTTTTGCTGTTGTAAATGCCTGTTTCCACTGTCGCCATGTGGACTGTCATTACGATGATGATGATTTTTATTATGATTAATATTACTATGATTATTTTTCATGAAGCATGAATGTTGAAACTTTGTACACCCCGAATTGAAATGGGCCCAAGGCCTAATCAATAAACCATCCAGACTCCAGACTCCAGACTCTCTCTCTCTCTGTCTCTGTCTCTCTGTCTCTGTCTCTGTCTCTCTCTCTCTCTCTTTCTCTCTCTCTTTCTCATAGTCTCTCTCTCTCTCTCTCTCTCTCTCTCTCTCTCTCTCTCTCTCTCTCTCTTCGCTTAATAAAACTAATATCAAATTTCAAATGTAGCTCATTATGATCATGGAATAAATCTTCGAACTTGACTGGGCATAATGACACAGTGATACCTCAGTCAGTACCTGTACCCTCAGATGTGAGTTGTGGAAGAGGATCGGTTCGTCTTAATAGTACCTCTGTTTCATCATCATCATCACCACCACCACCACCGCCAACCGTCCTCCTAGGACTGACTACTGTGAGGCCACTAGTGCCGTACACCGGTTTCTGATCTTATCCTCGTGTAACCTCGGCCCTTTAGCTCCCCCCCCCCCCCCCCCCCAGTCTCCTCCTCCCCCCCCCCCCTCTCCTCCCCATCCCACGAGACTGATCCAGCTCACTGCTTCTAGTTGCCTCCCTTGGGTACTTTCACATCGCCTCGCATCATCTCTCCTGTCTTTCAGGGCACCGTGTTTTGGCAACTCGTGTTTTTATCACCTAACTGTACTCTAGACCCCCCCCCGCCCCGTACCCCCCCCCCCCCTCACTCTCACCAAACGAACTCATCCTATCTATCTGTTCGTAGCTCCCCAATCCTTTCTCAGTGCCTGTCTTTCTCAGTCTCTTCTCTTGACGTGTTGGGGAGCGTTTCTCTTTTGGCACCTCTGTTTTCCGAATCCGTTTCGTCATTCGAGACCCACGTCACTTTCGATTACTGGTAAATCCTGTTGGAGATGGAGGGAGACTTACTCAGATCTTGTGCGCATTGTCTCACATGTTCTGTGGGCAGTGGGCATTATTGATGCTCGTCGTCAGCCATGGACACATTTCATTGATTTACTGATTTGTCTGTATTATTGGAGAATTTATCACCCCCTAAGAATCACGGCGTGGCAAAACCCAGAACCATCCAATATTCTTTTCCTAGTATTATGTTTTGGTCTTTTTGCAATAAATGAGCTTAAAACCTTTGCATGTTATCATTAAACGCTTACAGAAATACTGCAACACACATATTCGGACAAACGGCAAGGACATCTGTGCCGAATTTGGGTGGGGAGAGGGTTGAGATGGAAGACGATGTACACCTTGAACAAAAATATGACCAAACAGAAAAGGAGGCCGCTCTCCCACACGAAATCGGTCATGTTCAATACAACCCCGACCCACACCCTCAAATTCCTTTCCTTTCCCACCACCCCACCCCAACCCCCGAAAAGAAAACATCTCAACCTGGCTGTTTTGCAGGCCGTTGCTGAGTAGAGAGAGTAGGTCAGTGGTGCCAGGAGGTCTCTGGATGCAGGTGGAAAAGATCGGGTTCTCTGGCATCCCTCGTCCACAAACACTCGCTTCCTCCCTTCCACCCCTAGCGATAGAGATGGGGGCGCGAGTTTCCTGCAATACAGTCACACAGGCTGTGAATACTGCTTCAGATATTTGTGTGATTTTTTTAAGATTTTTTTTTTACTTCTCTTGCTGCTGACGCTGGACTGCTGGGGGCGAACGTTTTGTGCAGTTATATCTCTGCTTTACCCTCTTTGGTTATACTGGTAGCGCTGTGTGCAGCCTCCGTACTGTACTGTAAATGCATCTCCTTCAGTTATTTGGCGATTTTTTGGTCCCTTCTCTCCTTCTGTCTCTTGAAGATATGCTGAGTTGATAGGAGTTCCCCCCCTAGAGAACAAGGCGCCGTTGAGTGATTGGTTGGAATGAGGGTGAGAAGAGTGTATGGGTTGATGATGTCAGTGAGAGCAGTGTGTGGGTTTATGATGTGAGTGAGAACTGACAGTGTTGTGTGGGTTTGTGATGCAAATCTCTGGAGTTTTAGCCGTTCCTTCAGGTCCATCCCTGCAATTTGGGTGGATATTTTGGATTGTGCCTTTGTCGCGGCACTTTTAAGTTCAAGATGACCCAATGGGATTGAAACAAAAGACCTTTCAGCTTTAGCACTGATGCAATGGGTAGAAGTTTAGATGTGGCCACAATAAAACAGAAAAAAAAGGCACAGCACTGATTTGTATGCTCTCAGACAGGCCTCTAAACGGGCCAAGTAATACAAAAATTAGATGCTCTCCTACTCCTGGTTTATCCTCAAACACACTGCAATTCCTTCAAAAAAGATTAGGACATCCACCCTCCTATCTCTGCTTTACTTCAGCCTGCCCTCGGCTCACTCTCGGTTGTTTACACGAAGTCACCGCATCCCACCCAAACAAGCTCTTGTCTAAATATCTCCACGGTATAGACAGTATGATGCATGGAGGGCCGAGCACAGCAAAGACGCTTGTTTTCACCATCTCGGCTGGTAGAATATCTTTTGCTTCCACGGTGTGGGTCTCTAGGCCAGCCGCCAGACAGCTCGAGGGGGCTGGTCTAATTATTTGCGCTTGGCAAAGCCTGGAATTTAGACGTGGTTGGCTAATGGGTGCAGGGCCTGTCAGACAAGGGGGGAGAAAGTCAGTGAAACCTCAATCTGGCATCGGTTTGCTGCGCGCCATCATTTGCTATGTAGCGCGGCTCAGTTGCTTCTCAGTACTGGCTTTAATTTTTGAAAGTCACTACTAAGTGGGCTAACTTTGATTTTAAATGTGGTTGAGGGTGAAGTAGATCAGGCCTGGAGAATGGGGGGTGGGGGGTGTAGTTGTTCCGTTTCATTTGTTCCTTGGCGGTCATTTGTCAGTATTTAGGCTGCGAGTACCGAGATCCAAGTACGACTTTTTTTCTGGAACACCTCTCTCTCTCTCTCTCTCTCTCTCTCTCTCTCTCTCTCTCTCTCTCTCTCTCTCTCTCTCTCTCTCTCTCTCTCTCTCTCTCTCTCTCTCTCTCTCTCTCTCTCTCTTATTTCATCTGCTGTATTCCTTTCCTCTTCCATCTTCTTCTTCTTCTTCTTCTTCTTCTTCTTCTTCTTCTTCTTCTTCTTCATCCCTAAAACATCCCTTTCGCCCTGCTCAGTTCTATTCCAAAATCTCTCCTCAGCCGGAATGGCAGTTTCTTGGGACCGATTCTCCATCTTTTCACTTTCACTTTCCGTCACCATCAGTCGTTCCAGGTAAACCATATTTTTCTTCTTCTGTTTCTCACCTAAAGTCAGGGCAATATACACGTATGCCAGAAGACCTCGGCAGGTCATTGGTCGCTGGGCCACAGGGGAGATAACTCGCGTCTTTGATGTGGCAGAGCTCCCCGGGATAACCATCACCAACAGGGGAGAGAACTCATCGGCGCTGAAAAGCGACGGTGCTGATAGCAACAGCAGACTGCGTAATACTGTTTCTTTGGGCACTTATTTTATTTTTTCTGTTGTATGTCAGTTCAGCATCGTCTTTTGCATTTTGCTCTTTTCTCAGGATTTTGTCGATGTCATGTGTATGTTGCTTCTGTTGTTATATTGTTTTGTGTTTGGACTTATTGGTCTTCATTATCATCATCATTGTGTGTTCGGTATTGACAAAAATATTTCCCGCATTCGCTGGTAGCATTCTGAGAAAAAAACGGACACCAGCCGAAGTATCGTCAATGTCATCCCATACACATTGTTGATCACCATCACCATCGCCATGATGATGATCATCATCATCGTTATCATCAGCTTCGTCGTTATCATCCTCTCTTACTTCTTTTTCTTCACAGCATGAATTGGGAAATGTGTGTGTGGGGGGGGGGGGGGGGGGCTGAGAGAAGGCTATCGCAACATGTGGAGTGCACACGTTTCTCAGTGGCCGCTTTGTACCCGCCCAGCGCCCAGACAGCTATTAAAACCAAAAAGGCCGGTGACGTATTAATATTGTATTACTCTGCATATCACTGCGCACACAATTATGCAGCCGCCGGCCCGGCTCAAAGCGAAGACTTTGTTCAGGACTTCCCTTTATCATGCAAGACTTTTCAGACTGCTTTCTGTTAATGACAAACCGTAACATGCTGTGAGTGATCACTATCGCGAACGTGTTTTTTGTTGTTGTTGGTGTTTTTTGTTTTGTTTTTTTGGTGTGTGTTTTTTTTTTTAGGGGGAGGGGAGGTAACAGAGACAGAAAGAATCGGATACGAAAACGAGGGGTGATATTTGACGCTGTCATGCTTGAGGAGAGATACTGGGTGACAACTTTGAGAGAAAGACAGTAACAAAGACAGAATGAAGAAGACGGGAAGAATGAAAACAGACTGGGTGAAAGCTAAAGATTAGGCTGATGACTGAGTTAAATAATTGCTTAATACCAAAATCTATTAGTGAATGATTACAGAAAGAAAGAAAGCAAAAGAAAGAGGGTAAGAAAGAAAATGAAAGAAAGGGTAAAAGATTTGTCCCCCAAGTTACAAGAAATGAGTTTAGGAGCGAGAAGGGGAGAAAAAGGTGCTAAAAGCTGTCGGTTTAGCACCTATTCCGTTGGGCAAAGGAGCCCCAGCCATGCCGCGAAACCCGATCGCTTTTAAAAGAGAGAGAGGCTCACGCAACAACTGGTAAGCCAAAAAGACGAACCGCTCGGCAGCCGCTCACCAACACACCACCACGCGGCCACGCTATGGCCAAGTTAGGAGCAAGCGGAGGGGCAAGTGAAGAAAGAGGAGGGGGTGGTGGTGGTGGTGGTGGTAGTAGTGGTAGACGATCGCCGTGGTCCCTCCGTTGTGCAATCCCGTCCATGGCCCTCTTCTTGTGGCGGGGCAGCTGCTTCGTCTGGGGTTACCTTTTTTCTTCTCCTCACCCTCCCTCCCTCCTAACCGCCCCCCCCCCCCCCATCACCCCACCCTCAACTACTCTTCTATCGTCTTTCCATCGCCTGCCCCCTCCCCTTTGAGAAAAAAAAGTGGTGGGAACGGGGAAGAAATCGGAGGCAAAACACAACAGGTTCTCTGGAGGTCCTGCCCACTTGTATGTAGTCAGCCTCCTTTAAATCTAGACAGCCGTTTTCGGTGAACTTGAGGCTAGAGTTGGGGTAGCAGGGGTGTCGGACCCAAGCCATGGATAAAAAAAAAAAGAAGAAAGAAAGAAGAGAAGGAATGACAGAACATACCCCCAAGAAGAAGAAAAGAAGAGCCGAGAGAGAAGACAATTTCGGAGCAAAAATTGATGTGGTGCGGGGGGGGGGGGGGGGGGAGTGGAAAGAAAAGAGAGGGGCAGGCAAGAGAAGTAAAGAAGAGCGGTGGAAGAAAAAGCAAGATGGTTTTTGTGAGAGGGGGGGTTGGGAGGGAGGGGGGGGGGTGGGCAGGAATTACTGCTGAAGAGAGAAGACGGTTTCAGACCGGGGGGGGGGGGGGGGGGGCAGACAATCAAAACAAAAGGAAGCAGGCATGAGAAGTGAAGGGTAAAAGGAATAACTGTTATGAAGACCAGGGTGGGAAAGCGGAGTCAGACAACAGCATGCAGCGACACAAAGAAGGCAGCCAAGAGACGCACACGACGAGCGTCCATTGGGTCAAGGACTGGGAACGAGCAGTGAGATTTAAAAGAAAGGGGAAAGGGGGGGGGGGGCCTTAAAAAGAAATACGGACTGAGGTGGTTATCGCTGGGGGTGGGGGAATGGTACCAATAAAAGACGAATGGGATAGACTAAAGTAGTATATTTTTATAGAGGGGGGAGGGGGGAATACTTGCATACTTTGTTTGTTTCTTACCGTTACGTCTGCTCGGTTTGTTCATGATCAATGGTTAGGCTTTTCTCAACACAACACCACACGTACATAAGACATTTCAAAGACAAAGATACTAAGGAAGTATTTGCCTCGCTGTTTTTTCTTCTCATTACCACACCTCAATGCCCTGATACAACAGGTTCAAGTTTAGGTCTCTCCAGGAGAAAAATTCCTGCCGACGTTCGCCTTTAACTTTTTGTTGTTAATAGGTCAGTTACAGGAGGTAACTCTGCTAATCACCTGCAGGTTTAAAAACGCGCGCTCTTCTCTCCCCAAAACACCTTTCGTCTTCAACCCCTTACCCCCGAATCAGTCATACCCGTCTTTTTCTTTTCCTCCCCCACTTTTTTGCTTTCTTTTTCTCTCCCCCAACCACATCAAATAAAAGGTCCAACTCGAGGCCGATGAAAGGTGCCCACAGCGTGTGGCTGGCCGCAACAACCGCAGCAAATGTCGTTTAGTTGCCCCTACCCGACCACAAAATGTCACTGATCCCTACAACAACTTTGTTCGTGTACCCATGTGTGTGTGTCGACCGGGGTTTTAAAGTTGGGATGAAGGGAGGGAGTGAAGTGACAGTAGTTGGGGTAGGGGATGGGGGGGGGGAGGTGGGGGTTGTTTGTGTGTGGGTGTGTGTGTGTGTGTGTGTATGTATGTGTGTGTGACCTTTCTGGAACTGTACGTATAGGCACTCTTTTATCCTTTGCTTTCTGAAGCGAAAAGTAGTTATATATGTACTTGTGCACGCGCGTAAACACATGCAGAGAGAGAGAGAGAGAGAGAGAGAGAGAGAGAGAGAGAGAGAGAGAGAGAGAGAGAGAGAGAGAGAGAGAGGGAGAGAGAGAGAGGGAGAGAGAGAGAGAGAGAGAGAATGTGCTTCATACATGCTCACTTAAATCAAAACGAGGGAGACGAAGACTGAAGCCAGAAAAAGAAGGAATAATAGAAGAAGGGTTAAGTAAAAAAAATGATTTGAAAAAATAACAAGTCGCGTAAGGCGAAAATACAACATTTAGTCAAGCTGTCGAACTCACAGAATGAAACTGAACGCAATGCAATTTTTCAGCAAGACCGTATACTCGTAGCATCGTCAGTCCACCGCTCGTGACAAAGACAGTGAAATTTACAAGAATAGTGGGGTAGTAGTTGCGCTGAGAAGGATAACACGCTTTTCTGTACCTCTCTTCGTTTTAACTTTCTGAGCGTGTTTTTAATCCAAACATATCATATCTATATGTTTTTGGAATCAGGAACCGACAAGGAATAAGATGAAAGTGTTTTTGAATTGATTTCGAAAATTTAATTTTGATAAAAAAATTTATATTTTTTAATTTTCAGAGCTTGTTTTTAATACAAATATAACATATTTATATGTTTTTGGAATCAGGAAATGATGAAGAATAAGATAAACGTAAATTTGGATCGTTTTATAATTATTTTTTTTTTACAATTTTCAGATTTTTAATGACCAAAATCATTAATTAATTTTTAAGCCACCAAGCTGAAATGCAATACCGAAGTCCGGCCTTCGTCGAAGATTGCTTGGCCAAAATTTCAATCAATTTGATTGAAAAATGAGGGTGTGACAGTGCCGCCTCAACTTTTACAAAAAGCCGGATATGACGTCATCAAAGACATTTATCGAAAAAAAAGAAAAAAACGTCTGGGGATATCATTCCCAGGAACTCTCATGTAAAATTTCATAAAGATTGGTCCAGTAGTTTAGTCTGAATCGCTCCACACACACACACACGCACAGACAGACAGACAGACACACACACACACACACACACACACATACACACACACACACACACACACACACACACACATACACACACACACACACACACACACACACACACACACACACACACACACACACACACCCCACACCCTCGTCTCGATTCCCCCCTCTACGTTAAAACATTTTGTCAAAACTTGACTAAATGTAAAAAAGAGTAAAAAGTACAGAAAAACTATAAAGTAAAGAGAATTTAAAACAAAAACCAGTGGCAAGTAGCCTCGCTTCAAGATTGTGAAGTTGAAGTCGCTTGTGTGAATCAGTGTCTGGAGGGGCGGACACAGGGCTCCGTCAAGGGCAGGCAGGTGGTAGGACACTCACACACAGACCAGCAAAAAGAAGAAGGAAAAATTAAAAACGGGGAAAAGAAAGATCTCTTTAGCCTGTCCTCCGCCATCCCCCCTCCCCCTCCCTGCTACGCAACTCCCCGTCGAAGAGAAAAAAATAGCCTGTGTCCCCCTCCCCCCCCCTCCCCCGAAGAAGAGAAAAAAATTCTCTCAGTCTGTCCCCTCCGCAACCCTCCCAAGGAGAGAAAACAGATCTTTTGGTCTGTCCGCTCACCCCTCCTCTCCCGGGGGGGGGGGGGGGGGATTGTCTTCGCCTGTCCCTTCTCCCCCTCTCTTTTCTTTCCCCTTTCTTGTGCCACAACTTCATCCTTTCTTTATGCTTCATGCAACGGCCTCGGAGCCCTTTATCTCTCCCCTCCCATTTTCTGTAAGCTGGCATAATCAAAGACATACGCTGCGTCCTCTTTTTACATTAGTCAAGTTTTGACTAAATGTTTTAACATAGAGGGGGGAATCGAGACGAGGGTCGTGGTGTGTGTGTGTGTGTGTGTGTGTGTGTGTGTGTGTGTGTGTGTGTGTGTGTGTAGAGCGATTCAGAGTAAACTACTGGACCGATCTTTATGAATTTTTTTATCAGAGTTCCTGGGTATGATATCCCCGGACGTTTTTTTCATTTTTCGATAAATGTCTTTGATGACGTCATATCCGGCATTTTGTAAAAGTTGAGGCGGCACTGTCACACCTTCATTTTTCAATCAAATTGATTGAAATTTTGGCCAAGCAATCTTCGACGAAGGCCGGACTTCGGTATTGCATTTCAGCTTGGAGACTTAAAAATTAATTAATGACTTTGGTCATTAAAAATCTGAAAATTGTAATTAAAATTATTTTTTTATAAAACGATCCAAAATTACGTTTATCGTATTCTTCATCATTTTCTGATTCCAAAAACATATAAATATGTTATATTCTGATTAAAAACAAGCTCTGAAAATTAAACATATAAAAATGATGATTAAAATAAAATTTCCGAAATCGATTTAAAAACAATATCATCTTATTCCTTGTCCGTTCCTGATTCCAAAAACATATAGATATGATATGTTTGGATTAAAAACACGTTCAGAGAGTTAAAAAGAATAGAGATATAGAAAAGCGTGCTATCCTCCTCAGCGCAACCGCTACCGCGCTTTTCTGAATTGTCAATTTCACTGCCTTTGCCACGAGCGGTGGACAGACGATGCCACGAGTGTACGGTCTTGCGGAAAAAATGCAATGCGTTCAGTTTCATTCTGTGAGTTCGACTGAGCTTGACTAAATGTTGTTCAGCATCATTGCTCCAATATCAAGGAGTATTGCGGTTTTTTTCCTCTTTCTTTATTGCGTTCACCTCCCACCCCTTCTTTCTTCTTTCCATCAATATCTCTGCTCTTTCTTTCTTCGTCCTTCAATCGGCGCAACCACATGAATGCCAAGCATTTGGTGACAAGCCATTTCGAGACTTCCATTATTTGTATGGTGACTATGAGGTCAATAGTCGTGTGGGACTGAAGTAAAAGCGAAAAGTGAGGAAGGGGGGGGGGGGGGGGGGAGGTATGATACAAGAAATGTTATTGGACAAATGCAAAGGAAGCGTGTGTGATAAAACTACTCTGCATCTTTACTTTTGGGTGGGAACAGCTGGTACTATACGTATTGATTTGATTTTTCAAGAAAGATACACAGCAGCACGCGGTGGATTTTTTTTCTCGTATGTATTTATTTATCTTCGCATTTATATACTTCAATGTATGTTACTCAAGAAGTAAAACGATCTGTTATCAAGTTGGTCCAACAAGGGCTGTTATGACTGTGGAATTGCGCGTGAGCTGTGAGTTCTGACCGACAAAAAGAAAAAGAGGTGAAAAAGATCGTGTTGTGACCCTATTCCCCCGCAATGTTAATTTGAATGTTCAGGGCAGGTGGCCCGCCGATTCGGAGCCCCTTAATGGGGTTATGACTCATTAAAATCTTTCGCCCATCCATCCACAAATGAAAGGAAACGCACGCCAGTGGACGAGCTTAGCACACGTTCACGAACATTTGATTTCCTTGACTTGATCTCTTTATTTTGTGGCTGAGTGTGAGTGGCTTTAAAACTTGATATGTTGTACATGCAGGGGGAGGGGGGTTTAGGCGCGCGTGAAAGGGGGGAGGGGGCGTTAGGGCACTGACGAGGAGAAGAGAAGACTAAGTTGACAACAATACCAAAACAAGTTCTGTGCAATTGTGTAGTGATGAAAATGTTGACATTTCTGCATTTGTGACCATAAGCTGTCCCCTCAGTTTGTCTTCGTGTTTGCGTGCGAGCATGCATGTATTTATTTTTAATAAAGCGTTGTTGACTATGAATGTAGATGTAAATGCTGGTATAACTGTGTTTTAAATGTGTCAAGCGCAAAGAGCATAATTGTAAAGTTATGATGTTGCGCTATATAAATGCTCATTTATTATTATTATTATTATTATTATTATTATTATTATTATTATTATTATTATTATTATTATGTGTGTGGTTCTTCCTCCCTTTCTTCCTTCCTTCCTTCCTCCCTCCCTTCCTTCCTTCCTTTCTTCCTCCCTTTCTTCCTTTCTTTCTTTCTTTCTTTCTTCCTTCCTCCCTTTCTTCCTTCCTTCCTTACTTCCTTCCTTCCTTTCTTTTTTTCTTTCTTTCTTCCTCCCTTCCTTTCTTTCTTCCTCCCTTTCTTCCTTTCTTTCTTCCTCCCTTTCTTCCTTCTTTTCTTCCTTCCTTCCTTCCTTTCTTTCTTTCTTTCTTCCTCCCTTTCTTCCTTCCTCTCTTTCTTCCTTCCTTCCTTTCTTTCTTTCTTTCTTTCTTTCTTTTTTTCTTTCTTCCTCACTTTCTTCCTTCCTTTCTTTCTTCCTCACTTTCTTCCTTCCTTTCTTTCTTCCTCCCTTTCTTCCTTCCTTCCTTTCTTTCTTTCTTCCTCCCTTTCTTCTCTCTCTTCCTTCCTTTCTATCTTCCTTCATTTCTTTCTTCCTTCCTTCCTTCCTTTCTTTTTTCCTTCTTTTGTTTCTTTCTTTCTTCCTCCCTCCCTTTCTTTTTTCCTCTTTTTCTTTCTTTCTTCCTCCCTCCCTTTCTTTCTTCCTCCCTTCCTTCCTTCCTTTCTTCCTTCCTTCCTTCCTTTCTTCCTCCCTTTCTTCCTTCCTTCCTTACTTTCTTCCTTCCTTTCTTTCTGCCTTCCTTCCTTTCTTTCTGTCTTCCTCCCTTTCTTCCTTCCTTCCTTTCTTCCTCCCTTTCTTCCTTCCTTCCTTTCTTTCTTTCTTCCTTCCTCCCTTTCTTCCTTCCTTCCTTCTTTCCTTACTTCCTTCCTTTCTTTCTTCCTTCCTCCCTTTCTTCCTTCCCTCCTTCCTTCCTTTTTTCCTTCCTTCCTTCCTTCCTTCCTTCCTTCCTTCCTTCCTTTCTTTCTTCTTCCTCCCTTCCTTCCTTCCTTCCTTCCTTTCTTTCTTTCTTTCTTCCTTCTTCCTCCCTTTCTTCCTTCCTTCCTTCCTTTCTTTCTTCTTCCTCCCTTTCTTCCTTTCTTTCTTTCTTTCTTTCTTTCTTTCTTTCTTTCTTTCTTTCTTCCTTCCTTCCTTCCTTTTATTTCTTTCTTCCTCCCTCCCTTTCTTCCTTCCTTCCTTCCTTCCTTCCTTCCTTTTTATATTTAGTCAAGTTTTGACTAAATATTTTAACATCGAGGGGGAATCGAAACGAGGGTCGTGGTGTATGTGCGTATGTGTGTGTGTGCGTGCGTGTGTGTGTGTGTGTGTGTGTGTAGAGCGATTCAGACTAAACTACAGGACCGATCTTTATGAAATTTGACATGAGAGTTCCTGGGTATGAAATCTCGGAACGTTTTTTTCATTTTTTTGATAAATGTCTTTGATGACGTCATATCCGGCTTTTCGTGAAAGTTGAGGCGGCACTGTCACGCCCTCATTTTTCAACCAAATTGGTTGAAATTTTGGTCAAGTACTCTTCGACGAAGCCCGGGGTTCGGTATTGCATTTCAGCTTGGTGGCTTAAAAATTAATTAATGACTTTGGTCATTAAAAATCTGAAAATTGTAAAAAAAAATAAAAAATTATAAAACGATCCAAATTTACGTTTATCTTATTCTCCATCATTTGCTGATTCCAAAAACATATAAATATGTTATATTCGGATTAAAAACAAGCTCTGAAAATTAAATATATAAAAATTATTATCAATTTTTTTTTTTCGAAATCAATTTAAAAACACTTTCATCTTATTCCTTGTCGGTTCCTGATTCCAAAAATATATAGATATGATATGTTTGGATTAAAAACACGCTCAGAAAGTTAAAACGAAGAGAGGTACAGAAAAGCGTGCTATGCAGCATAGCGTAACCACTACCCCGCTCTTCTTGTCAATTTCACTGCCTATGCCGTGAGCGGTGGACCACGAGTATACGGTCTTGCTGCGTTGCATTGCGTTCAGTTTCATTCTGTGAGTTCGACAGCTACTTGACTAAATATTGTATTTTCGCCTTACGCGACTTGTTATATTTAGTCAAGTTTTGACTAAATATTTTAACATCGAGGGGGAATCGAAACGAGGGTCGTGGTGTATGTGCGTGCGTGTGTGTGTGTGTGTGTGCGTGTGTGTGTGTGTGTGTGTAGAGCGATTCAGACTAAACTACTGGACCGATCTTTATGAAATTTGACATGAGAGTTCCTGGGTATGAAATCCCCGAACATTTTTTTCATTTTTTTGATAAATGTCTTTGATGACGTCATATCCGGCTTTTCGTGAAAGTTGAGGCGGCACTGTCACGCCCTCATTTTTCAACCAAATTGGTTGAAATTTTGGTAAAGTAATTTTCGACGAAGCCCGGGGTTCGGTATTGCATTTCAGCTTGGTGGCTTAAAAATTAATTAATGACTTTGGTCATTAAAAATCTGAAAATTGTAAAAAAAAATAAAAATTTATAAAACGATCCAAATTTACGTTTATCTTATTCTCCATCATTTGCTGATTCCAAAAACATATAAATATGTTATATTCGGATTAAAAACAAGCTCTGAAAATTAAATATATAAAAATTATTATCAAAATTTTTTTTCGAAATCAATTTAAAAACATTTTCATCTTATTCCTTGTCGGTTCCTGATTCCAAAAATATATAGATATGATATGTTTGGATTAGAAACACGCTCAGAAAGTTAAAACGAAGAGAGGTACAGAAAAGCGTGCTATCCTTCTCAGCGCAACGAATACCCCGCTCTTCTTGTCAATTCCACGGGCACTGCCTTTGCCACGGGCGGTGGTGTGACGATGCTACGAGTATACGGTCTTGCTGCATTGCGTTGCGTTCAGTTTCATTCTGTGAGTTCGACAGCTACTTGACTAAATATTGTATTTTCGCCTTACGCGACTTGTTTCTTCCTTCCTTCCTTCCTTTCTTTCTTTCTTTCTTTCTTTTTTCTTCCTTCCTTCCTTCGTTTCTTCATGCCTTTCATGCACTCTCAACATTTGCTTCCTCTCCTTCCTCCTACACTTTTCTCGTCATCATTTCCCATGCAGCCAATGTCCTTCCCTGCAGTCAGTCGGTCTCACCCTGGAGGACTTGTATCACTGTAGACATTTCCCTCCGTCTGTCCGCAGGTGCTGCGGTGGCAGCCAGCAGTGGTTATACGCATCAGCAATATATTCTTTTCTTTTACTCTTTTCTCGCGAGCGCATTACCCTAGTTTATCCCCCATCTTTGTCAGATCTAGTCGTGCTACAACCTGCCTAAAAATGGGGGACGAGAGGTATGGATGGGCAGAAGGGGTAGGAGGGGATGAGAGGGGGGGGGGGGAGAGAGAGAGGAAGAGTCAGTGTTCATTGTGGCAGCGGGCCTAATGGTTTAGGCGGCTGTCGTGGTTGCTGCCTGTGGTTTTGTGGGTTGAAGGTTCCAGTCTATTGTCATAGAATGGCGCGAACGGGGGGAGGAAGGCGTGGAACATCTCTGAGATTATTGATATCATACATCTGCCTTACTTGTCCACCCCCATTCCCACACACCCCACCCCACCACCCCACCCCACCCCACCCTGCAACCCCTACTTTCCCACCTCATCAGCCGGTTTTTTTTTCCCGTAGTCGTTCCTCCTTCGTTGTACATTCACTTAAGTTGGCTGTCACTCTCGTCGTCATTCTTTGTTTGCTGATCTTTAAGATCATTAAACACAGTGAGGGCAGTGGTGGTACATCTAATTGTCATTTGCCTCTTTCGTCGCATTAAGCTATAACTTGCTTCGTAACGATCTGAAACTGTTGCCGGCGACAGGAGCGCAAGTGTCTAACGTGAGATAATTATAGAAGGGTGCAAGTAGTGGGGCGACCGTCGAAACGTTGAAACCTTACATTTCTAAACCAGATGACTCGATTTCTTTGTTTTTCCCCTCCGATTTTTGAAAAGTGACTTCTTGTCTCCGTTTTGTATGTTGATAATGAAATAACGTCAGTCGAATTGTTCCTTTATTGTAATGTTATTTATTTTCTGCGTTTCGCTTGTCAAAGCTAGAGATGGTCAAGATTTTATCGGACGATGAACTGTACTGAGGCTCGATATCTCTAATGAAACAGGCATGTTCGGCCGTTACTCTTTCAGTAGTTATTGTTAGTCCTGCTGCATTTTTCTTCCATAAGGTTCCCTTTTTTTCGTTCTTGTTTTTGTATTCCGTTTTCCCCACTGACCCCGGCGACTGTCAGAAGATAAAGTGTCAGCCGAAGAAGGATGGTAAAGAAACTAGGTTGTCTTTGGTTTAAAAGAATAAATTGCAGGAACCGTCAGGATGCCACGCATATATTTTTTTCTCCTCTTTCCTCCCAACATCGTCTGATTTCTTCACACGCACACACACACACACACACACACACACACACACACACACACACACCTCCTCTTCCTCTCTCTCTCTCTCTCTCTCTCTCTCTCTCTCTCCCTCCCCCCCCCCCCCCCTCAACCCATTTGTGTTTCTCCCTCATGGTGTTGTTTGTCTCAGTCGGAATGAGTGAGTGGTGGTCGTTGAGAAGAGTGTGATCGGAGTCTGATGCATTCTGCGGTATGTCGGAGGTAGCAGAGCTAAAGTAGAGGGGGGAATGTTGATGCAGCGATGCTATCTTGTCTCTGAGTTTAGCCCTGCGCTATAATTATATCGGTAGGTAGAGTAGGTAGGTGGGTTGTTGTTTTTTGCTTGTGAACGCCGCATCTTTCTTTGTCTATCTGTCTGCCCGCTGCCGCATCCGATGGGGCTCTGCTCTCTTCACATCGCCCCTAACACTCCTGACCCATTTGCACACTGATGGTGGGAGGGGGGGGGGGAGAGAGAGAGAGAGACGGAGGGGAGGGGGGCCTTAAAAGGCGCAGGAGGGCCACGAAGGTGTGAACGACTTTTTAGTGGTTTTTTTCTTCTTTTTTCTTTTCTTTTGAAAATAAGTGTTCTTGCATTTCGACCAAGAGATTGTTGACGGTGGTTTATGGAGCATTGTTTATCTTTTCTCTGTCCTTCGAGTCGCACGCTTCTTGCCTTCAGAATTTATGGTTGTTATTATGTGCAAGGAACGCACAGCTTTACCCTGACCCCTTCAGTCCCAGCTCCCTCATAACGAAAGGTGGCAGTGTCACGTCTTGGGAAATTATTAGCTTGTTTCATTCAAAGGAATCACGCCGCAACGACCATTTTTGGTTTCCGAATGACGGAGGTAAACGATGTCTGGAATGGAAGAAAGTGTATCAGATTTCACATACACAATTCAAGCGCTGGTGGCAATGCGTAATAAAACTTACCAGTAATTCGCTCAGTAAAATAAAAGTTAGATCAATACAGAACTGAGAAGACAGCGAAGAAGTCATTACATGACGTGGAGAGCGCACCATCAAGAAACAAATACGATATCTTTGAACTAGATTTTCTAAAGTTCAAACGCACTAGGTAAATGCATTATAGCTTCAGAAGCCGTTATGGAATCATCATA
This sequence comes from Littorina saxatilis, assembly GCF_037325665.1. Lineage (NCBI taxonomy): Eukaryota > Metazoa > Mollusca > Gastropoda > Littorinimorpha > Littorinidae > Littorina > Littorina saxatilis. The sequence goes on from NC_090261.1 coordinate 38,457,699, forward strand.
CGGGAAAGTTTCTTACCTCGGGTTATTGAAGTATCGTCTGACCACACCCATATACTTCTCCCTGGTAAACTTACACCAGCTAACGATGGCATAATGGCCTGCTCTTTTTTTCTGTTTTTCGTTTTGCCCCGTTTTTGTCGTGATTAACTAATTGAGGGTGATAAATACTGAGTGTTTTTATCCCGTTGTTTGTGGCAAATATAAGCATGGCCAAAAAGTTTTCTTGGCTTCCCTTTACACCATGCAGGTGTTGATGCGTTCTTACAGCTGCGCTATCAAGGACGCTGATAACAGGCAGGGGATGCTTGTTTGTCAGTGTCTTGCGCCACCAAGCCATCTAACCATGCAACCACTCACCCCCCACACCCCTCACCCACACACCCAACCCCCCCCCCTCTCCGCTTCCCAAATTATGCTTAATCTACCTCAAATAGAAACTGCGCTAATCCTAATGCTAATTTTAGTGTGAGTAATCATTGGAGATGAAACGTGAATTGCGGCATACCAGTCTTATTGGATCCAGCCAATTAGGCGCAAAAACATTATCAAAGACGAAATGCGAAGTGCTGTATACCATTCTTCTGAAAACTGAACATGAGATGAGCAAAATATAGTTGCGTTGCTATATTTGTGACTTTAATGTGTTGTTGGTTGTTGTTGGGTTTTTTTTCTTCTCAGTGTCTACTTTGTTTCTCTATGTAGAGTATGCTGTGGTAGATTGGTATAGCCAAGCGTATGCTGTCTCCAAACAACAATGACGATTTCCCTCGCACTTTGCCTGTTCGGTTTGGAATGATGGTTCTTACTTCGGTTGAGATGGTTCTTTAAAGTGTTTCTATGCCTGAAAAAAAACCTGTCATGTGTTTGCCTGTATGACGTAGGTGGGGTATGTTGAAGCATTCAAAACCAGCCTGTTTCCCTTATGTGTTTCAGAACCGTCCAAATTTGTGTGCGAGGCGTGCCGGACGACATTGAGCTCAGCATGGGCCCTGCTGCAGCACGCGCAGAAGGAGCATGGCATGAAGATCTACAACGTGGGCGCCAGCACTCCCACTCCGCCCACCAGTCACCATCAGCAGCCCAGCCCCCAGCCCCAGCCAGCTCACCAGCGCTCCCACTCCCACGCCCATCCACCCAGCAGGCACACCCCGGACATGTCCACCCCGTCACCCCGTCCTAGCACAGAGCATCGAACTCCCCCGTCTTCGGTAGGGAGCGGTCCAGGATCTCCTTTCCCGGCCACCCCCATCAACCCCTTCACCCCTTTCCGCATGCCTTTGGACGGCCGAATGCCTACGGGGCCTTATCCCAGACATCACGAGCTGCAGCTGCCTCTGGACTTCTTAGAGCACTACAGAGGCCTGCGTCCTACCCACTTGGGTGGCAACCCGGGGGTTGGGGTGGCCATCCCTACCAGCTTGGAGCAGCACTTTGCTGCTCACGCCGCCTTTGACCGTTCCCGCCCTATGTCCACGCTGGAGTCGCAGATCTATTCGCAGCGCCTGAAGCAGCTTGCCAACACCACCCTGCCGCCAGGTCTCATCTCCCCTCTTTCCTCAGCCCCCTTCACCCCTCCCGTCCTTACGCCACTGCAGCCTAACGCCCGTGAGCCGCGAGGAGGGAGGGACAGCGTTGGCAGCGGCAAGGAGAGCACGGGCAGCCATGATCACAGCAGGGAGCGGGAGGAGAAGGAGAAGGGGAGCCGGCAGGAGCAGCAGTCCCCGGCCCTAAGATCATCCTCATCGTTGTCCTCAACATTGCCCAGCAAGTTAAAGTCGTGCGAGTTCTGCGGCAAGATGTTCCGCTTCCAGAGCAACCTGATCGTGCATCGGCGCTCCCACACGGGCGAGAAGCCCTTCAAGTGCCCGCTGTGCCCCCACGCCTGCACGCAGCAGAGCAAGCTGAAGCGGCACATGAAGACCCACTCTTCACACCCCGGCCCTCGCAACGCCTCGCTCACCTCCAACACCGCGTCATCTGATGGCAGCGTCCGCTCCACCAGCAGCACGCCTGACTCAACGCGCAACAACGATGACGACGATGATGACGACGATCTGGATGACGATGATGACGATGAGGAGGAAGAGGACATGGAGGGAGACTTCACTGACGGAGATTACGAAAGCGGCGCGGAGAGCAACGATGAGAGCTCTGTGAAGGACGAACTGGAGGGACAAGGGAGAGACGGTCGCAGCCACAGCCAGGCGGGGTCCCCAGACAACGAGCGTGTCCCTACCCCCACCAAGCGCAGCCACTCTGCCAGCCTGATCAGTGAGGTGATGAAGAACAGCGGCCTCAACTGTATCCAGCCCTACAACGACGCCTTCCAGGCTGCTCTGGCCGAGAAGTACCACAAGGAGAAAGGCCATGACCTGACCAGCAAGGAGAACGGCGAGGATGAGAACGAGCGTAGCCCCAAGCGATCAGGCAGCGGGCTTTACCTGGGGAAGACCGACCTGCTGGGAAACAAGTCCATCAAGCGAGAGCCTGGTGAAATGGGGGTGTTGGAAGGGGTACCCGCAGCCAGCTTCTTCAGGCCGGGCTTTGGCCGATGGCTGCAACCTGATGGACCTTACGGTCTGCGTCCATCCTTCCCTGGCTTTCCTCCCCCGTTTGCCATCGCGGCGGACTTTAGCCGAGAGAACCCGCACAATGGGTTCAGCCCCAGCAGCCTGCCCGTCAGCGACAGTGCCTTAAAGGTGCCGGCCAGCATGTCTGGCCTCACGTCCATCTCCAAGCCCGGACCCAGCTCCGCCTCTCTGCTCACCGCCAGCAACGGGGGCTCTGTCCTGCCCCGCAAGGAGAGCCGCCGCAACGACACCTGCGAGTTCTGTGGCAAGATCTTCAAGAACTGCAGCAACCTGACGGTGCACAGGCGCTCACACACGGGCGAGAAACCCTACAAGTGCGAGCTGTGCAACTACGCCTGCGCCCAGTCCTCCAAGCTGACCCGCCACATGAAGACCCACGGCCGGCTCGGCAAGGACGTCTTCAAGTGCAAGTTCTGCGCCATGCCTTTCTCCGTGCCCAGCACGCTGGAGAAGCACATGCGAAAGTGCGTGGAGAGCCGCAACGCCCGCATCCTGGCCGAGCAGGTGGGTGGGCAAGTGAATATGCTGGATTCCTCCTCCCTGCCTTGTATGATGGACCAGGAGAACTCCAACAACAGCTCCTCACCCCCCAGCCTGTCCAACCCCACCCCGGGTGGAGGGGAGGAGCCCATGTCTCTGGCTCTAGACAAGCGTTCCCCCAGTCCTCACGAAGCTCAGGCTCTGCCGATGGCGCTGACCGTGGACAAGAGCCCCATGAACACTCCGGACTCTCTCCTTGCCCTGCGCTCGCAGATACAGTGATGGCAAAGACCGTACCGTGAGCCTTCTCTCTGCCTGATCAAAGGAGCAGGATTCATTGCAGCGTGGGAGATAAGATTCGTTGCAGCATGGAAACTTTTCCCGAACTGAGCCAGCCTCAAAGCGCTGGTAACTCATGTTTGTGCCATTGATTTGATTCAGCCAAACCCAGATCTGAATTGTACTTTTCTTGAGTGACTCCGACTGGAACACCTTACAAGTTGCTATACTGAGGAAACACTCACAGTGCCATATGACAGAAGTGAAATAAATCTCTATATACTTCAATAACATGTAAATGAAACCGAAAATACGCAAAAAACAGGTTGTGGTTACTCTTCTTTTTATATTCAGATTTGTGAATCGAGAGAAAAAAGATGGAGGTGAACAAGCAAACGTTGTGCTCACGACATAATTCATAACACTAATTTATGATGTGAAAATATAATTGATATCAATACCTTCAATGCAAAGACAATGTGTCAGACTTCATTGGACGTTCTTTTGGCCAGACCTGTGGTGTATAGACTCGCAGCAAACGGCTGGTACAAATATATGCAGTGCCCTTATGTAACTCAAGCTTCCTTGTCCTGTTAGAGACACGACACACGTTTTGCTTTTGCTTTTCTTTTGGGCAGTTTCTCCCCCGTTTTGAGAAGTCTTCGTACGTCATGGAAAAGGATTCATATATATATATATATATTCAACTTAGTGTGCCATATTCAGCCATATCTCTTGGGGAATCGAGGTTCAGCTCTTGAGACAAAATGTACATAGATTTGTTAAAAACGTAGTGGACTTTATTTCTCGTCGATTCTCCCTTGGCCATACTACCCTCCCTGTTGTGTGAAAACATATGAGAGAACCCTTTCAGCAGGGGATTTAAACAATAGAAGGCGTACTTTTTGCAGAGACTTCTTGAGAGTCCTCAACATAAAAACAATAACCGACATTACCTGCATTCTTGAACTACGTCTTAAAAGAGAAAACCGTTGTTCTGCATCGTAAGAGTCGTTCGACCGTTAAGCAGCTCGTCAGTTTGTGTACTTTTGTTTCAAACAATTCTAAGGGCATCCCGAAGATGTCCAACCTCTGCAACGAATCGAAATATACTGTACAGGTACACGTGTGAGAGGAGTTTGATATTCTTAGTTTATGACATGTTGAGAGTGTTTTTTGTCGTGGTATGTTTTTGTTTTTGAACGCAAAACAGTTCTTGCTCAGAGGTTTTCACTAATTTCCAGATGCGGTTGAAAATTACTAATATTAGATGCAAGTCCAGTATAAATTAATGTTCTAAGAAGGAAATGTATGCCTCTCTGGGTTTTTTTTCTCTCCTGGAATCTGTGTTATCGGAAGAAAAATATTCTGTAAGCAGTTGTGTGTCTTTGTACATAAACAAGTGTTGGTTTGTTTGTTTGTTCTGTGTGTACAAAGCTACTCTGATAATACTCAGATATTTCTGTGTGGCTGCCTACCCCTCAAGGCAAAGTGTGAGTGTGTGTGGAGTGAATTAACGCTAACCGGTTGAACAGTTCTTGTTCCTGTTTTTTGCTGTTGTCTTTTTGGAGTAGTCTTATCTAGACTTGTGTCACTCCTTCAGGTTTTAGCGTTGAAGAGAACATCTTGTGTGGCTTGTTGCTGGTAGTACGTGGTTTGCACTGTATTGATTTTTTTTTAAACCACTGTTCTGTTTTACCGGCCTGGTTTTTCGATGCTTCTGTATACAACATTTACGCGGCGGAGTATGGGCTTTAGAATATGAAGAAGGAGAGTTGCATTACGAGAGGAAGGGAAGATCATCTACTAAGTTTTACCGGTGAAGAGAGAAAATGGCAGAAACTCCATATTATTTTGCTCATCCGTCATTCTTGTGGGCAGTAGTTTTGCATGATTATTTTTTTTCTCTTTTTGACAGAGTGTTCATATTTAACTCAGATACTAGAGACACATTATTATTTTTTATTTTTTTTACACATTATTATAGACAGTTTTGACAGTTAACTCAGCGGATGCATGTATCAAGAATTGAAAACGCACAGGTATTACTTTTGTAGTAATGATAGAATCTTGTAGCTCACCTTTTTTTGCTTGTTTGTTTCCGATGTTCCTCGATTGAACCGTTGTTTTCCAAAGCCATGGCAAGCCTAATAATTATTACTTTTTTTCTTTTTTGAACTTTAACAGACCAACGAAGGAGGGCAAGACAGGCTTGGTGTGAATAGAAAAAGTCTTGTTTTCATGTTAGTTAATTTTCATGTTAGTTAATTTTGCAAGTCGTTGTTGCATGTTGTATTTTTATTGCGATTTCTAAATAAAACCAACAACTTAATTTTACAAGTGAAGCGCAGACAGAAAAAATAAGGAGAAATGTTTCAGGTTTGGGAACATGAATTGTGTACCCAAGACACACACGCTTACCGCGTAGCAATAATCCACACTACATATACTTCATACACACACACACACACACACACACACACACACACACACACCTGCAAAAATATATCAGTTTGTACCCGTGCATTCTTCTACACGGTGCCATGGACAAAAACGTTGCTAGGAGGGCTGTTTGGAAAATGTATTATACGATGAAGTTTATTACATTTGTTTTGTATTGTACGTAACTTTGGTGCTCATGTAACTTTTCTAAGAATTTTAGAGACGGCTTGTGTTGAACGTACACTGAATTCTAGTGCCATAGTGCCTCACACTTTTCGTTATCGGCTATAACCATATTGTATGTATAAGGCAACAAATTTTTATATGAGATTTCATGTTCAAGTGTCTTGTCCTATCCATGATGTATCATATACCCCTTGCCCCCACCCCCACCCCCCACCCCCCAAAAAAAATAGTTCCCCTTTTTCTTTGTTCATGGTTTCCTTCAAAGATACGTGTGTGAGTTGTAAATACATTTTGTTGTTGTTGTTTTCTTTCATCTATAGATATCTGATGTGTTCTTTTAATGTCTCAAAATCTGCCTAATTGTGAATCATTTCACGTGTCAATTTTATCATTTGTTTGCCATAAAAACGTTTTGCTTCCTAAACGTGTAAAGCTCTTATTTGGGATTTGTTTATTCTACATTGATAGTTATAAACGTTGAAATGACGTGCCATTCGATTGTTATAATCACGCAGACTATATACTAAATTGACAGTACGTTGATACAGTTTAATTTTTTATGTTTGTTTTACAAGTATACTAAAACAGACTAAAAGCATGCTGCGTTAATACGGAATCTCCACTTAGGTTTTAATTACTGCTTGTTTAACCATTTTCATTCCATTGTTCTTTTGCGCTTTGAGCATCCGGCTTAAGAAGTATTTTGTTACATTTGCGTTGAATGAGGTTTTTTTTCCCCCAAAGTATCTGGGCAAAACAGTTTCAGTCGTCTCAAGAAGAAAATATTTATGCTTTTTGGCTTAAGAGTTCAAATTGTATTGGAGAGTGTAGCAAAACAATATTTTAAATGACACTAACGGATGGGTGTAATGCATCAGGAGAGGAGAAATATAACTGATTAATCCCTGTCATTCAGGGTGGTAACTGAAATTTAGGTTAAATTACAATCGGTTGTTTATAATTGAAGACAAAAAGTCTGATTGACACGGGCTTTCATTCAAAACCTGCAAAATTTTCTAATTCTTGGTTTATCCTTTTGCTTTTGTATTCATTCGTGCAAATGTGTACAGGCAAAAGGTCGGGGATGACAGCATTTCGTTTGACAGGTACTGTTGCAAAAACACGACACCCCCTCTTCCCAACCCCCCCCCCCCTTCCCCCATCCCCGCCTTAAAAAGTTGCCATCAAATGTCGAATCAAGTCGTTCACAATCTCGAGAGCTGTCACGGTTGTAAAGAGTGCCCGTGTGCCATAATAACAATTCTACTAGCACTCGCAGTATTTTCTTACATCACATGTGGGCCAATAATAAAGCTGGTATAAGCTTCCTCCTCCTCCGCCACCTCCCCTATTTGAATTCAGCTGCCATTCAGACTGCGCCATATATATATTTTACAGCCTTTTTACCCACGTTCTGTGCGAGTAGACAAATATAGGTGTATGATGAAGATTTACTCATGTCTGTTGATTGTTTTACTGATAAAATGTGTTCCTTGGTACACCCCTATAACATGCCGAACCCACGTTGAGAATCGTTTAGATTTATCTTTGTTGCTGCTTTACTTTCCCTCCTTATAAGTTTTCTAGCAAGAGACTGATTTTCTCGTGGAAGCAGTTACTAGAGTGTTAAAAAAATGTATTCTTTTGTTCCACTTTTCGTAATTTGTTCAAGGACGTTTATTTTAAAATTGATGTGTAATATCGAAATCGTCCAGGCAGCATTCACGAAGCGAACACAACACTTTTGACAAAACCCAGTATGCAAAAATGTCAAAATTAATGTTTTTAGCACTGGTTTTTGTTTTCACCGGTTATTTTTCTCTTTTTTTTCCAGTGATAAAGTGCCAAATTTCACAATACAAAAGTTGCAATAACGCGAGAGAGAAAAAAGAACAGCAACAAACAAACAGAAAAATGAATCTTTTTCCGCATCTGTACTTTGTCAAAAGTGATGTGTGCGTTTTGTGCGGTGGTTGTGTACAGTAATAAACACATCTTAGATCTCTCTGAGCCATTTCTCTAGACATCGCACATTGTATGCTGTCGTATACAAATTGACTTATCATAATTATTCATAATTGTTTTCACTTCTTGCATGGAGCAAAATACCATCCTTCCAGTTCTGTGCGATTTCTGTTTGAAATGGCGTGGATACGCCTGTGTGGCATTTTATGTTGTTCAGTGTAAAACATTTATGAAGTTGTAAAGAAAACATAAGGGGGTATTTGGAACATAAAAAAGAAGAACTGTTGGCCCTGGACTATGCTGAAACTGGTCTTGTAAATGTGATACTACCACTTAAAGGATAACAAAAATGATATTACACAACTGAAGTGTTCAATGATTGGTGGGTTCATGTAAACCTTTTGTTCTCTTTCTCTCTCTCTAATAACTCTATGTGGCAGCGGACTGTGAAAATAAACATTTGCAGATACAGGCGATATATTCCAATATTACCTAAGCGGCATAATGTTAGTGGGTTGAAATATATCACACAGCCGAAGATATAATACCAACAATTGTGACTTATATCCGTGTTTGGGACTTCCATGTCTTTCTTATGCAACATTTTCAACAGACAGAGTTGAGAGGGAAATACACAAGTCAAGCGGATTACAAGAATTTTCGTTCTGAAGGCGTTTTTTTTAGAATTTTCTTGTTTAATAAGGAGATCAAAAATACAAGAGGAGTTGTTTTTCAAAGAGTTACACCATGGAATGTTATATCTTGTTATGTGAAACACTGACTTATGGCTGTTTATTAAACGTACAGTTTCTGTTTCACAGCAAAAACTATACCTACAGACTGGAGAAATGAAACACCACAATTTTCAAAACCTTTTTTGTATGCAATTCTTAGTCGTTACTCCGGGTTGGTTTAAAAGTACTGGCCACGGAAACGCATAATGCTAACAAAACTACAACATCTCCACCATTTTGGGGAGGTAAAGAAGAGAGAGACGGGGGGGGGGGGGGGTTCGGGGCGAAAACTGAATAACACCATCATTTACACGAGGGCTGTGTTCTATCATGTGTGCATAAAAGGCAGCTAAAGGGGTTCTTTAGAAGTACAAAGGAGCTGTTTCCCCCAACAGTTTTTTTTCTTGCCTCAGTTGTCTGCATACAGCTCTTATGTATGAGTTATACGTATCTGCATCTTTATATTATTGTTTCATTCTGTTGGCGGTCATGGACAATATGTTGCTGCTCTAGGCGAAGGAGACTGACAACAGAACTTGTTTTTTTTTTATTTGTTTTTTTAATTCTTGATTTATATTGACGTATATATTACATACAATTTGCAAAAAATACACACAAAAAGGTCGACGAGAATGACCTTTTTATGTAGTTGTCAAAGTGCAATATTGTATTTATTGCATAGTATTTCCTGGCTGTCGTGCGATGCATGTCCAGTGGGGAAAGAACATTGAGGGCAGGAGTGCGCTGCAGAAGCTCTCCTTGACTGAGTCTTTTGACGTGAAACTTTGGTGCCATATCCAGTTTGAAATGTTGAACGTAACACTTTCCACGCACATCTATAATAATGAATAATAATCACGCTTGAATGGAAGGTCTGTGAATATGTTTTGCTTGCTTGCATCATGCAGATGATATTTTTTAATTCATCATGTTAAGTTGGTTTTGCTTTTTCCTTCTTTTTATTTTACTGTAAGAAATGCACGATCGAAGTATATCTTAAGAGATGGAGAAACGTTACGAGTTCCTTTTGTTTACCCCAATAATAATTCTCACCTGTTTGTATATATCCTAGGGTGATAATCTTGAAGCATAAAAAGCGCCCAACAAAAACCTAAAATAATGCAACGCTTCAGTACTCTTGTGAAAGTTGTGTAGGGCTGATAACGACTGATATCGTACTGATGAAAAGCGGTGAATTATCAATCAATCAATCAATCAATATGAGGCTTATATCGCGCGTATTCCGTGGGTACAGTTCTAAGCGCAGGGATTTATTTTTTTATTTTATTTTTTTTATTTGATGCAATTTATATCGCGCACATATTCAAGGCGCAGGGATTTATTTTCCTGTTTCCCACAAACAAATTCTATCGAAATGTTATTCGGGAGCGGTAACAGACAAGGGAGGTTACAACACCTGATTTTAACGTGTCTGTTACGCCTTGAGAGATTGATCTACAACGGAATTACAGTCTATAAGGTGAACTTTGTTAGTCCTGGGTTTACTTGCTTTTAGAATATGTACATGGGTAAAATTATTGGGAGATTGAAAACAAAGAGCCTGCTGCTATGCTAACTTCTTTTTTCCTTTCCCCAGAACTAGTGTCTATTTGGGACATGACGTGGTTATATGCTAGGATAAGAGCCTGCGAATTTAGGGTTCTCACCGGAGTTTTGAAGAGTTAATGATCGAAAATGCTTACATCCAAATTGTGAAAATAGGGTCACTTCTGCTACCAGGACAGGGTTTGGACATAACGTGCTCGCGTTAGCGGACAATATATTGGTACAAGCAGTTGATGAGAAGATGCCTTACGTGCACTTTCTTGGGGGAAATGAGATAGAATTGCTTGGGATTGAGTATTCAGATATATCATGAAGTCATTTTAGTTGTTCAAGTCAAATGTCAAAAAGCAAAGGTGAAGAAATCCAGGTACAAATGTGATGGCATGGTTTGTTTTGCACTGTGCAAACCAGGAAGAAATGAAAATAAATTTAACAACACTATCGTTTTTTCTTTTTCTTTTGTTGTTGTTGAAAATTCCCTTTTTTTGCATTAGCAAAACATTAATCATTTCTGCGTGAAATAGGTATGCAAGCAAATTATGGAGATTGAAATACGAAAAGGAAGGCACTATTTTATATTTTGAAGAGCATATATATACATATACTATATTGTTAGTACTTTGTTGTGTTAGCTCCTAACTGTGTTGGTGGTTTTATGTACTAAACAAGTGGGCAGTCGTCTCTCCCTGGGGTATACTATTTTTGCATTGCATGTTTCTTCGCTTGAAACAAATGACTTTTCTATTTTCATCCAAACGGTTTTGAACCTTTTCTCTCCATTATTATTCTGTTTTCTTCATTATTTCTATGAACATTTTGAGTGCCATACAATGATACATTTTGTATTTTCAATCATGTGTTTGAATGATATGTATAATTTGGATTATTTGGTTGCCTTGTTTATGCCCACTGCAGATTTTATTTTTTCGGTATGGTTATGAACACACACACACACACACACACACACACACACACACACACACACACACACACACACACACACACACACAGATTCATTCACTTTAATTGGCTATAATGCCATTCATGGAATTGGATGTCTCTGACAGTGCATCTTATTCATGGTTGCAAGGCTGCATTTCTTTGTTAGTACGTTATTATTTGTCATTTAGAAAGTATACAATCCGACGGTCTTTTTTTTCAAACTAGCATAATAATCCAACTGTGTTAGTGACAGTTATATTCACTACAGCAGAATACACCAGATTTTGACCAAAAAGAAGATCTTTTGGGCAGAACGTTTGAGGACATTTTGACAATTGTTATGTGGAGCGTGTCTGTAACATAATCAACCGAATATTGTTTAGTTGTTGGATTTTATATTGTCTCTTGTTGCCTTTTTTCTCTACGGGATGGCATTTAACTGACAAAATCAGATAAGGATAAATTATTAGTATTGTGCTTAGAATGTTGCATAAATGTGTTCTTGAATGAACGCAATATAAAACGTTTATCATGCACAATTTGGTACAGACTTAAACGTTTTTGGCCACACATTTAATATTTGCTTATATCTGACACAGAGGGGATAGACAAAAAGTATAAGATACGACACAGATATTATATGCCGCAGACTTTGCGTTGACTTCGGAAAGAGCACGAAACAAATACTTTATAATGTGCAAATGCGTGTTTCTGTTACCTGACAATGTTAATTAAATACACACAATTTCGATTTTCTGTCTGTGAAGAAAATATTCTTTCAACATTGTGACCACTAGCGAACGTTTCCCAAATACATTGCCCAGATGAGATTATCAAAAGTCTTGTTTATCGAACGAATTGGGTGAAGATATCACATGAAGAAAACTTGTTTTTTCCGTCATACCTAATTTTCACAAAGGAGAATGAGCTTTTTCCATGATGACAATTAAGATTTCAGTGTAATAGCCACAAGGCATTATTGCTACTCGATGTAAAGAAAGTGTTTGTTTGTTGTAATTTTGTAATTTTCTTCAAATGAATTCTTATCAGTTCTGTGGGGGGGTTCTCGCATTTTTTAAACAAAACATACTGAATTTCAAACATAACAGACATACACATGATCAGAATTGTTGTAATTTAATCACATTTATTGGTACAGGATGCCGAAATGGGTGGAAAAATGAATTACAGGTGGTTGGGAATAAATTGTTTACTTCAGTTTTACACTCGGTAGTTGGAGCTCGAATTTACACTAAAAGTTCAGTTGTTTTGCATAATTCGGTACTGACTGACGACACAGCCATTTGGTATATATATGATATATCACAGATACACTGTGGAAGATGGATTTTATTGTGTGTGGTTTTTTTTTTTTTTTTTTTTTTTTTTTTTTTTGATGATACTTTAATCATTTTTCATTTGAAGGCCGTATTTTCTGTTTACTTCCATTTTCATTGGATAAGGTCAGTGAGATTCTTTTCCGTTATGCATATTAAATGTTGCTTTTTTATATTTCAATGGCTTCTTACTTCTTTCCCACATCTTAATTGTTGTGTTGGTTTTACCTGCTATTTTTGTTTTACCTGTGACGTTTACAAAATCTCATTTTAAAATTAAATAGTTCATTTTCTGTTGTTTTACTGAATGACATCAGGCAGGATTGGTTCATAAAATTTATTGCTTTTGTCTTTTCAATTTTCCACAAACCAGTTCAGTTTGTTAGTTTTCTTCTTCAATTTCAATTTTGTTCAGTTTTGCTGTTTGTATCATGCTTCTTTGAGCTTCACGCATTTCTTCTTATGTGACTGTTATATTCTGCAGTACAAGTACTACTTGGATGACCTCAATAAAAATTTAAAAAACAACTTCAGGATTCATCTTGGTTTACTTTATAACTGTCCTCTATGGTGACGTTGTGTGTCTTTGTGAGCTTGTATCTCTGTGTCTGTGAGTCTCTCTGTGCGCATTATAGATATACCCCCACCAAAAGTTTTGACCAATTGTTTGATTAAAATAAAAGTAAAAAAACAAACACCAAAACGGGCAGAACTACTCACTACTATAAATAGCCAACTTTATTTGCAAACATTTTGGCGAGATTTGCAGAAAGAATTGGACACGTTTATCGCACACAAAATTGCCAAATTGACTCTCTCTCTCTCTCTCTCTCTCTCTCTCTCTCTCTCTCTCTCTCTCTCTCTCTCTCTCTCTCTCTCTCTCTCTCTCTCTCTCTCTCTCTCTCTCTCTCTCTCTCTCTCTCTCTCTCTCTCTCTCTCTTGTATCCTTGTAAAATAGAGTGAGTGAGTGAGTTCGCGCTCTCTCTCTCTCTCTCTCTCTCTCTCTCTCTCTCTCTCTCTCTCTCTCTCTCTCTCTCTCTCCACACACACACAAATACACATACTCATAAACGCTTACACACGAATGTTAATGTTCAATTGAGGTCTAACGAATGACGTCTCACAACGTGCGTGGTCGTCCTTGGCATCACGTGCTCCACATAAATCGGCCGGAAACGAAGCAATTGGGAAACCTGGATAGAAGGTTTTCTCAACGATATCAAATGATCACCTCAATGTCGGTATTTGGCGTGGAAGCTAACCACTAATAAACTTTCCAAATGTTGCACACAGATATAAACAGACCAATGGCTTCATCATTTTGACTCATCAAGGCCTTCCCGTGGACGCTGCGTAACACACACGCATACACACACACACACACACACACACACACACACACACACACACACACACACAAATGCATTGAGGGAGAGAGCGTTGAAACATGATTTTATTAAATTGGTGTTGCTAAGAGCAAAGAATTTATCATGGCAGTCCTCACACTCTCGAAGTACGTTGCTTCATGCAGCCAGAGTGAAGAACTACTTGTAGAAAGCACCTGCAAATATACATTAAAAAAAAATTTAATCACAAATCATTTCAGGCTTTTAACCTCAGCTGCCAGCTTCCTACCACTTCACAATATACATTCGCTCATGCAACAGGCTGCCCACTGGGGTGAGTGACATTTTCTACTCAACTACATTGTATGGTTCCTACTGGTGACGATAGTATTCCTCACTAATTCCAGAGACTACAACTCACACACACACACACACAAACACTCACACAAACACTCACACACACACACACACACACACACACACACACACATACTCAAAAACTCTTTGTGACACAATAGTTAGGCATTTCGTAACAGCATACTGGGCTATCACCGTCATTTTCTCATATGAATTAGACAAAAGTTTTAGCTCTACAGAGTTGTAAGCCCTTCTGGTCAAACCACTTTTAGTTTCAAAATCAAAGTCTGACAATTCAATATACTTCAGTCGAAAATGTAATGATCGAAAGCTGCCAAAAGCTGCCATTTGTGAACAGATTTTTTTACAATCACCAGCTATTCCGCAAATCAACTCATTGGTCTTTGATAGTAGGTATATTTATGTGACAGCCGATTGTGAAATAGTATCAAATCAGAGAACTTTTTACGTGGAATTTTTGTTGTACACTTCTTGTGTATTTCTTCCTCCCAGCGTCTATTCTATTTGTTACACGCTGTCAGATTGAACAAACACGTTCTTATTTAATTGACGATACTTTGAATGTGACAGCCTAAATTCATTGACCGAGACATGGTTAGCGGAACTAAACATTGGCATGACAACGAAGATTTGGACTGTTTAGGCTACTTTTAATTTCGAGACCGATAAAACTATAAGCCCAAAATCAATTGACCACACTGGCTTGCCATACTCTTCATTTTAATCAGCAGAGGCTCCAAAACCCATTGCAAACAGTTTTACGGAGGACATAGTTTTAAAAAAGACAAGACACATCTCGGGTGACGCATTTGTCACAACAGTCTTTGCCATTTGTCTTCAAGCAGAAACTCTATACAAACACTGGACATGGCGGGCAGATAATTCGACACTGTTTCTCTAAGAGTCCCGTAATAAGACGTAACGACTCGCACGACACCCAGCCGCGGCCGCGTGCAACCAGTGACAGGTTAGGGTATTTTTGCGTCAAAAGACGTGTAATTTCTTTTCCCCTGTTCCGGCAGCAAGACTTTCGCTTCATTACGTCCAGGGTTTCGAATTGGGCAGGAGCAACCCGATACGGGGTATTGTTCCTCCTGTGGGCTTTTCTAGCTTTCTGAGAGAACCTGAAGACAGTAATCTGTCAGACGAACGCAGTCAGTTCGCCACCAACTAATGATTACTTGGACTTTACTGGAGAACCTACACCTGAAGAACAGAGACAAAAGCCATCGGTGAAGAAAATGGAGGTTGGTAGAAAAATGGCGGTTGGTTGGGAGACAATGCGGGATTGGTATTAAGGTCACCTGGTATATAGGAGGTTTGCATGATGTCAGAAAGGACAGTAGTACCTCCCGTGAGAGGACATCAGTCAACCTTGCGGCAATCCAAAACTGTCCCTCCATTGCAAGTGTCCTTTCGTGATAGGTAAATCGAAAACAGTAATAGACTGCGTTCGTTTCAATGTCAAACATTGAAGAAGGAAAAACAAAACCAAGAGTGGTTGTATTTAGGAATGTTTACTAAATGACAATACAAAGCATTCACAGCTGTCACGATCGGGTGACAGAGACCAAGAAAGTGTCACTCAGTGGAGTGCCTGTTCTTGGTCGTGTATGATAGAAAGCGCCTGTGCGTGATATTGGACACAGCAGAGTTTTTGCTGACAGTGCTCCCGAGCACGGATGTTTTGAAACGCACGAGCTTCACAGTGCAGGTTTCTGCTGTCATAGGGCTGACGGTTTTTTTCGCTGACAGCGCGCACGGGATATTCAGGGATTGAGTTTCTCGTGTCTTTTTCCTGCTTGGGGAGGCAAAACTGTGTATAGCTGGACTGGTTTGGTGACAAGGTCAGTCACGTGTATTTGGCTAGGTGGTCTGTCAGAGACTCAAGGACGACACACTTGACACCCAGCGGCAGAAGGGGAAGGACCTAACACACAGTTACTAGAGTATGATGGTTTTTCACCGAGTATCATATTCGGCACTCTAGGGGAACTTCCACAAGTTATTCCTTTCCTCTGCCACGTATTTTGCTGAGGACAAGTCGTCACATTTCCTTCGTCGGCGATGGCTTTCGCATAAGGATTCGACAAGGGGTTCTGGACGTTTTGGGTCACTGTTGACGAACAGAGACTGTTCCAGGGAGGAGGCGGACTTTGCTTCCATTGAGAGTTACAATCATAGGCTTTTGAGCCTTCCTTCGTTCGTTCGTTTCGTTCGTTCGTTACGTTCCCGTAACATCGGCACGGCTGACTCTGGCGGGAACTGTTGAGGCTACGCTAACCAGGAGACCGGCTAACCAGGAGACCGGCTAACCAGCGGACCGGCTAACCAGCGAACCGGCTAACCAGCGGACCGGCTAACCAGCGAACCGACTAACCAGCATACCGGCTAAGCAGCAGCAGCAGAGATAAAGCTAAGTGCACCATGTCGTACGCACCCCGTTGACCACCGTTGTCTTTTCGTATCTATGATTTCATTGGAGTAGTGACAACGTGGGGTGTGTGACACCTGCACGAACTAGGGCTTTTCGGACAGAACATTCTCATTTAACTATATTTACACGGGTTCAGCGTGTTCCTATAATTTTCTACATACTACTGGCATTTTGTCAGTGAACACTGGTTTTTTACGTGTTGAGAACGTAAAAGGAACATATTTTGAGTGAAGGCTCGAGGGAGGTGGAGAGTTTATACATAAACAGGCGTCTGAAACTTATACTTTTGTTGACTCTATTTAATTGTATGACTGCGAGAGTGGATCGTGGTGTGGTTAGTTAATTAGTAGTAATTAACCGGTTCATAATCACCTTGAGTGATATATTGAAACGTGACACGTGGGGGCCAAGCCGGGATTTACTCAGTTAATTTCCAACTGATGAAGACCCACCAATTAAGGATAACTAAGAGCAGATAATCTCGTCAGTGCTCGACTTATTTTCTGCTTGGTGCTACCCTTTTTTGTATAGTTTTGATCATATACCACACCTTAAGCGATTCACATCTTGCAGGAAATGTAAATTGTAATTTGTGAGTTATTGTATGCGCTAACTGTGATTACTTCCCTTTCCTTTGTTTGTGAATCTTTGTTGTTGTACGTTCAGAGGTTTTCCGTTGCAGAGAGCTGAGCGGGGTTAGCGGATTTGTTATTCGTTTTACTCAGTTTTCTCTACATTGTTGTTTCGCATTCTGTAACAGGTTACTTTTCTACCGTCTTGTTTTACTTGGATTTTTCTCCATATTTTGACTTTGTTGGAATTTTGGGGGGGGAGGGTCCGAGGACTTCTGTCCTAACCAAGGCTGTGGGAGACACTCTGTTTCACCGCAAAAAGCAGCCATAAAGTAGGCTACGCGTTTTGTTCTACACCGTTTGGATTTTTCTTCTGCATTTTTCGGTTGCTGGATTTTTGTATCCACCGCTTTCATCACCGCGTGTTCTAGCTATAGCTGCGTTAGACTTACTTTTGTAATAAAGCTTTGCTAAAACTAACCATGGCTACAGGGGGATCTCCTACGAAGAGATTAACTTTCGAGACTCCTGGTAGCGAGGAACAGACAGAGCGAGACGCACGCGTTAGAGCGCGTAGTTTGCTTAAGCGCAAGGAGTTAGAACGTAAGGAAGACATAGAGCGACAGACGAGAAAAGAAGAGCTTGACAGACAAGAACGACAGGCCGAACGTGAGAGACAGGAACGACAAGACGAACGTGACAGACAAGAACGGAAAGAGAAAGATGAACGAGACAGACAAGAAAGGGAACGACAGGCCGAACGACAGGCCGAACGTGACCGACAGGACAAGAAAGAGAAAGACGAACTTGACAGGCAAGAAAGGGAACGACAGGCCGAACGTGACCGACAGGAAAAGAAAGACGAACTTGCAAGACAAGAAAGGGAACGACAGGCCGAACTTGACAGACAAGAACGACAGGCCGAACGAGACAGACAGGAACGGAAAGAGAAAGAGCAGGCGGATCGCGATCTCCAGCTAGAACTAGCTAGGCTACAGGCCGAGAAGGGTACGCTTACTCAGGCTAGCGCGCCGACGTTTGTTGCCGACCGTACGAGACTGCCGACGTTCGACGATGACAAGGACGAGCTCGACGATTTTTTACGCCGGTTTGAGCGCATTGCATCTGACCAGAAGTGGGAAGAGGCCACGTGGGCTAGCCGCCTTAGCACCTGCTTAAAGGGACGCGCATTGCAGCTCTACAACGCTTTGGAGGACGACGAGGCGAGAGACTATCAGGCACTTAAGAAGGCGTTACTCCAGCGCTTTAACCTGACTGCTGAAGCCTACAGACGACGTCTGCGTAACAGCAAGAGACTGAGCGGCGAGCTGAGTCATCAGTTTGTGGCACGCCTTAATCTCTACCTGCGGCGCTGGGTGGAGATGGCCGAAAAGGACTGGACCGTCAACGACCTTGCCGACCTCATTGTCATGGAACAACTGATGTCCAGCCTGCGACCTGAGGTGGTGACCTTCGTGCAGGAACACCAGCCAAAGACTACTCAGGAGGCAGCCGACTGGATCAGAGTGCACGAGGACGCCCAGGCGATCTCCGGCAAATCTTCAGGCTCACGGCCAGGAAAATCGGGAAATTCGGGTTCTTCAGGACCCAAGGACGGGAAGGACGATCAGGGACACAAGGGATCGAGTTCCAGATCTGACATCCAGTGTTACTACTGCAACAAGCGGGGCCACGTGAAGAAGGACTGCCACAAGAGACAGGCTGACCAGAAGGGCGTTCATTTCGTTGGCAGTGAGGAGTTAAGGGACGTCACGAGCTCATGCACCATTCCACAACTCTGCGTTCCGTGCTCCAGGAAACATTTCCAGCCCCACTGCAACGTCTACGTTAACGGAGTGAAGGGCGAAGGTCTGCGGGACACAGGGGCAGACATGATAGTGGTTCGGGCGAGTCTAGTTCCAGCTATGGCCTACACAGGAGACAGCATCAGGGTGAGAATGGCCGAGGCATCTCACGCTTACGACTTGAACACGGCAGTGATCAAGGTCGTAACCCCGTTGTTCACGGGGACCATTGTGGCCGTCGTCATGGACGATCCTCCATGCGACCTGCTCATTGGAAACCGGGTCCAGTTTGTGGACGGCGTCACCAGGGAGGTTCCCGTTTATCGGGCTCCCGACGTCATTTCAGTGCTCACGCGGGCACAGGCGGAGCGAGAGGACAAACCTCTCAAACCCCTACCTGCTGCACGAGCTGCCCTGGGGAACGTGACCCCCGCGCTTCTCGCGAAGGCTCAGGATTCTGACCCGACCTTAGCTACTCCTCGGGAGCACGCGAAGTCGGGGAAGGTGAAGCTGAGCGGGAAGCATGGGAGGTCAAGGTTCCTCAGGGACAAGAAGTTGCTCTACCGTGAGTTCAGCAACCAAGAAGGTACATTCAAACAGGTTGTCGTGCCTCGCGAGTTTCGCGAGGGTGTCATGGCAACGGCACACGACTCGATTCTGGGAGGTCATCTTGGTACCAAGAAGACCACGGATCGTGTCTGGCGCCACTTTTACTGGCCAGGCATCTGCACGGATGTCCGACGTTTCTGTGCGTCCTGCGATAAGTGCCAGAAGGTGGTTGCCAAAGGAAGGGTGAGGAAGGTCCCCTTAGAGAAGATGCCGCTCATCGACGAACCCTTTCGTCGGGTGGCAGTGGACATCATCGGGCCCATCTTGCCTGCGTCTGAGGACGGAAACAGATACATTTTGACCATGGTGGACTACGCTACTCGATACCCAGAGGCGATCCCTCTGAAATCGATTGAAGCCACGCGAGTAGCTGAGGCTCTGGTTACTATGTGGTCCCGGCTGGGAATTCCATCAGAGGTACTCACCGACAGAGGCACGCAGTTCACGGGAGGAGTGATGGCGGAGGCAGCACGACTGCTATCACTGGAGCAGCACTTCACCACTCCTTACCATGCTCAGTGCAACGGACTGGTGGAAAGGTTCAATGGCACCTTGAAGACCATGCTGAGGAAACTAGCTCAGGAGAAACCACGCACGTGGGACAGGTACATCCCAGCATTGCTTTTTGCATACCGCGAGGTTCCTCAGGAGAGCTTGGGCTTTTCCCCATTTGAGTTGTTGTACGGCAGACAGGTACGCGGTCCCATGGCTATCCTGCGTCAGGCTTGGACAGACGAAGAAGCTGACGAGGAGGTGCAGACGACAGCGACCTACATCGTAGAACTCAGGAACAGGATTGAAGAGACCTGCAAACTGGCTCAAGAGAACCTGGGAAGAGCAGCACAGCGTTATGCGCGAGGATTCGACCGCAAGGCACGGCCGCGCAGCTTCAAGATTGGAGAACGGGTGTTGCTACTTCTACCTGTCAAACACAACAAGCTACAACTGCAGTGGCAAGGACCTTTTGAGGTGACAGCGAGGGTGGGCCAGAACGACTACAGGATCATGATGCACGGGAAAGCACGCCTGTACCATGCCAACCTGCTGCGCGCCTACATAGAGAGGACAGCCTACGGGGAGAAGAACAAAGACCAGAAGAACAAAGACAAGAAGACAGAGAAGGTTGCAGTCATCAGGGGTGAAACGAGGGGTTGCTCGTTCTTGAGGACGACCTTTCTGTCTGGAAACAGACCATCAACCTCTGCAATATCTTCAGGTTGCAAGGTTGGCAAACGCCAGACTTATGCGCTGGGCGTTGATCCTCCAACCGTACCAATTCACGGTACGCGTCATTCCGGGCGCCAACAATGTTGGAGCTGACTTTCTCTCTCGGGCTGGAGAGGAGAACATGACTGTGAGCGAAACCGAGGTTTCGTCTTGAAGAGGGGAGGTGTGTCACGATCGGGTGACAGAGACCAAGAAAGTGTCACTCAGTGGAGTGCCTGTTCTTGGTCGTGTATGATAGAAAGCGCCTGTGCGTGATATTGGACACAGCAGAGTTTTTGCTGACAGTGCTCCCGAGCACGGATGTTTTGAAACGCACGAGCTTCACAGTGCAGGTTTCTGCTGTCATAGGGCTGACGGTTTTTTTCGCTGACAGCGCGCACGGGATTTTCAGGGATTGAGTTTCTCGTGTCTTTTTCCTGCTTGGGGAGGCAAAACTGTGTATAGCTGGACTGGTTTGGTGACAAGGTCAGTCACGTGTATTTGGCTAGGTGGTCTGTCAGAGACTCAAGGACGACACACTTGACACCCAGCGGCAGAAGGGGAAGGACCTAACACACAGTTACTAGAGTATGATGGTTTTTCACCGAGTATCATATTCGGCACTCTAGGGGAACTTCCACAAGTTATTCCTTTCCTCTGCCACGTATTTTGCTGAGGACAAGTCGTCACATTTCCTTCGTCGGCGATGGCTTTCGCATAAGGATTCGACAAGGGGTTCTGGACGTTTTGGGTCACTGTTGACGAACAGAGACTGTTCCAGGGAGGAGGCGGACTTTGCTTCCATTGAGAGTTACAATCATAGGCTTTTGAGCCTTCCTTCGTTCGTTCGTTTCGTTCGTTCGTTACGTTCCCGTAACATCGGCACGGCTGACTCTGGCGGGAACTGTTGAGGCTACGCTAACCAGGAGACCGGCTAACCAGGAGACCGGCTAACCAGCGGACCGGCTAACCAGCGAACCGGCTAACCAGCGGACCGGCTAACCAGCGAACCGACTAACCAGCATACCGGCTAAGCAGCAGCAGCAGAGATAAAGCTAAGTGCACCATGTCGTACGCACCCCGTTGACCACCGTTGTCTTTTCGTATCTATGATTTCATTGGAGTAGTGACAACGTGGGGTGTGTGACACCTGCACGAACTAGGGCTTTTCGGACAGAACATTCTCATTTAACTATATTTACACGGGTTCAGCGTGTTCCTATAATTTTCTACATACTACTGGCATTTTGTCAGTGAACACTGGTTTTTTACGTGTTGAGAACGTAAAAGGAACATATTTTGAGTGAAGGCTCGAGGGAGGTGGAGAGTTTATACATAAACAGGCGTCTGAAACTTATACTTTTGTTGACTCTATTTAATTGTATGACTGCGAGAGTGGATCGTGGTGTGGTTAGTTAATTAGTAGTAATTAACCGGTTCATAATCACCTTGAGTGATATATTGAAACGTGACAACAGCAATTTAACCTATTCATCTTTGAAGCAAAGAAACTAACAAGTGATAACGAGAATGAGGAAATGACGACTTTGCTTAGGCGTTGCTTGATGAGTCCAAAAAGATAGCATTGGTAAATATGTATTTTTTAGTCAGAATATTAGAAAAAGGGACAGCAGAAGGTGTCCTTTAAATACAGATGTCCTCTCATCAGAGGTGACCTTCCATTGCAGGTATCTCTTTATATTTCTGTTACAGGTTCTTATTTCACTTCTGAACACAAACCCTTTTCGTGATGGACAGTAACGAGAAGTTAAAAGACATACTAACACATAAGCATAAGCTTCATCAAAACTGCCTTTTTGCGCGCTGCCATGATGTCTCAAGAAATAAACTCCATGTAACTTCCCTCGGAGATTTTCTTATACGGTTCACATGCTTCTCTTTTTTTTTTCTTTAACAAATAGTTTTGTTGTAAGGTTCTTGTGCTTTACAAAATGAGCACAAAAATAACCTGAATATAAAAAACAATGTGTACGGATTTTTGTATTACATGTATGAAAAAAAAGTGAAAACTTCAAAAATTCAATAAAATTAACATTTACTTCCCGGAAAGGTTCCAAAGTACGGTACATGCAAGATGATTGGACAAAAAATCATTCCGCAATGACTTATTTTGTCGTTGTGGACTTCTGACTTTAAAAACTTTCAATTCAATGAAGTTCGTAAAAGAACATAAGAACCATGTAATTCATAGTTGACACTTCCGTCGGCACCTTCACGTTGTTATTTCTTGAGAGACACAACGCGCGCGCGAGAGAGAGAGAGAGAGAGAGAGAGACAGAGAGACAGAGAGAGAGACAGAGACAGACAGACAGACAGACAGACAGACAGAGACACACACAGAGAGAGGGAGAGAGAGAGAAGGAGAGACTGAGGGGAAGAGGGAGAGAGGGGAGGAGGGAGAGAGAGAGAGAGAGAGAACGAACGAACGAACGAACGAACTTTATTACTCAAGGATGGAGATTTTAGTCTTACAATCTGTCCCTGCTAAATCTAAAACATTAAGATGGAGAGAGAGAGGATGTCATTTTAGTAACAGAGTATTTTATTCAAACATAATCGACTGTTGCTACTCTTTCCCGGTTTGGCGGTAGGCGCGCGACACTGTATTTTTGTTCTTTCTTTTTCGTGGAGGCTCCCAGAGAATATTCCCACAGTGATTAATGGGAACTGAATTCAATTTCCTCTGGTCTGGTGCAAACTGGACATGAGAGTAGCCGACAAAACTGACCATCCTCACGCTCATCACACACAGTGGCGTTAACACTGGACACCATGGACACGTGGGGGAGCAAACCATCCGTTTAACGCGAGTGCCATCCTAATCAGCGTGGTCACTTGCACATTATCTCTTCCACACCTCCCAAAAAATAGTCAAACTTGCACTGAAGTTAAGCTCGAAAGGCAGTTAAACTTCAGCTTTGACCGAGCTTTTCTGGGCTGAAGAACGACTATCCCGGCTGAAGTGTTGACTACCTCATGCAATATTAGGCACCATAATAACCTGCCCACGCTCCAGAAATGCCAAAACACGTGCAGCACGCTTGGGGGAGAAAAAAATCGAAAAAGGGGGTGGAGTGTCCGGCACTGGTCAACGCCTGGTGGACAACGGCCGTCGCTCAGTGCACGAGGGACTCAGACCGGTCCACTGTGTGTGTGTGGTGTGAGGAGAGCCACTGGTCAGCGAGTGACCAGCGAGAGGGTCAGCTTCGGTCAATAAGAGGGATCGCCTGAGGGCAGGTCCAGACAGTTTGATACGGCAATGTCCGGTACAGCGTAGTAATTGACTGGCTCGTCTTCACTGCCCCTCTCTCTTTTTCACTGAGTCTCTGTCTCTGTATATGTCTCTGTCTCTCTTTCGCTCTCTCTGTCTCTCTGCCTCTCTCAGTCTCTCTCTCAGTCTCTCTCTCTCTCTCTCTGTCTCTGTCTCTGTCTCGTCTTGTCTCTATCTCTGTCTGCCTGTCTCTCTGTCTCTCACTCTCTGTCTCTGTCTCTGTCTCTCTCTCTCTCTCTGTCTCTGTCTCTCTCTCTCACACACACACACACACACACACACACACACACACACACTCTCCTGCCCTACCCTCTCCGCACCCCACCCCACCCACGCCTCAGGATCAAAGAGCAAAACCGGATGGTCAGTTACAATCTGTCGCCTGGACGTGCAGAAATAATGGGGGTCCAAGGGACAAGCCTCGGCCGGACAGCGGGCAAGCGAGGATGATGGACAAACGAAGCGTGATGGCCGGACACGGAGGAGCTGGTGGCGAGAGGAGGTGAGAGTGGACAATAGCCGTGGTGATGGTGTTTGACAGCGGAATGAGCAGAGTGGACACAGACGCGTCATAATAGTCGATGCATCGTTTCAGTGTTAAAATTGAAAAAGAGATGGTTTTGTTTGACAAGGGAAAAGGAGAGAGGGACACAGACGCGTCATAATGGAGGGTGCATTGTTAAAGAGTTAAGTGGCAACGGGGATTTTCCTAAGAGGAGAGTGGACAGAGCAGCGTCATTATAGAGGGTGCCCAATTAAACGGTTAGAAGTAGCGAGTCATAAGGGGACACTGGACACAGATGCGTAATAATAGAGGGTGCACCGTTTGCAGGTTAGGGTTAACAATGGGGGAGATTATGCTTGACAGGAAAAAGTGCAACCCGGGTACTTGACAAAAGTGAGAGGAGTAGACAATATAGACGCGTCATAACAGACGGTGCATCGTTAAAAAGTTAGAAGCGGCCAAGGGCACGGTCATAAGAAGACAGCGGACACAGACGCCTCACAATACAGAGTGCATCATTTAAAGGTTAGAAGTGGTAAAGGTCAAGGTCGTAATCACCTGACAGTGGACGATGAAGCGTCATAATAGAGGGTACACCCTTTAAAGGGCTCGGAGGAAAAAAAGGAGAAAATTATGCTTGATAGGGACAGCAAACTGGAAAGCTGGTATTTGACAAGATGGAGAGAAGACTGGACAGAGAAGCGTCTTGAGTAAACTGAGGGTGTACTATTAGAAGTGCCCAAAGAGGGTTGTCATAAGATGAGGGTGGACGCAGATGCGTCACACTAGACAGTGCATTGTTTATGGTTAGGAGTGAGAAAGGGGAAGATTATGCTCGGAAAGGAATTGTGCAAAGCCGGTACAGTCGAACTTGCCCTGGCGACCACCTCTCATGGGGGTGGGGGGAGGGTGGAGGAGAGTGGACACAGACGCGTCATAATAGAGAGTACACGCTTGACATGGAAAAGTGCAGAGCTGACAACAAGGAATTAAGGCGGCCTTGCATAGTCCAGCGGTCAGAGTGGACATTGAAGCGTCATGATAGAGGGTGCACCGTTTAAGGGCTTACAAGGGACAACGGAGAAGATGATGCTTGACAGCGAAAAGTGCAGAGCGGACAACGGGAAATTAAGTGGAACTTGCACAGTCGAGAAGACCAAGTGGACAGTCGGGGAGGGACAAAGTTGGATGGACAGTTGTGAGCTGAGGGTGGACATCTGGGTGTGAAATTTGATGGTCAAAAAGGGGGAGGGAGGGAGGGAGGGGATCATAGTGGGAAGGACGGCAGAGATCTGAAAGTGGACATCACACTGTGAGAGTTGAGGGTCGAGGACAGAGAGGATGGTTGGACAAAAAGGGGTGGACGGCAGCGAGCTGGGAATGGACATTAGGGTTTGAGAGTGGATAGAAGGAAGCCGGACAAGGGACAGTGAGGGTTTTGGTAAACGTTGTTCAACGTCATTGAGAGTTGGTGGTCACTTGCGCAGCCACGTTGTGCATGTAATACAGTCACCATCCAGGTTGCATCTAGCTGCATGCAGGATTGTGTCCACGGAAGACAAATAGCGATCTGTACCGATTTCATTTCTCTTTGTGACTGGCACTCATTGTTGCAACGATTTAGATTTAAACTCATACAATACTTCAGTAAAGTCCTAAAAGCGGAAGAAATGAAAATTCAAAATCGACTCTTGTCCAATGGAGTACTCTCTTATCGCGGAGCCACATTTAACAATAACAATTTTAAAAAACTTTGTTGATAATTAATATGAATAGATAAAAATGGAAAATACTCTCCAAAATTCGACACATCCATAACCTGTCTGTCAAGGAGTTTTAAACGTACATTTTAGTAAAAGGATGTTGAAGACATCCAAGAAGGCGACTACACATAAAACACAACGTATTAACAAGCACACCTATTGACACTGCCATAAACTCAATGTGCATTAATCTTACATTATTTATGTAGCACGAACAAAAAAGACATGGAGTTTAAACATACAGCCATTTTTTTAAAGATATTATTCACATGGTATGACATAACACAACAGCAAAAAAAAAGCAAACTTACTGAGTCTTTCAAACCTATATATATATATATACTCTTGAAAATAGATAACTTGACGGTCACAAAACGATATTCTGGCAAATAAAATGTTGTGTCCAGATACATGTACAGTATATTATTGACACCAATTTAATAGAGTATTTGTACTTATGATACACAATCTGGCATGTGTATCTTACTGAAAATGCAGTTACTTTTTTTAACCTTCCAAGAAAGGATTAGGGACTAATGTTTATTATTAAATTTCACTGCACCATATGGTTATTTGACCAATCAGGACGGTTTCTATGTGACCCAGTAAATGTTATGGCGGTCAGGCCGGGACCCTTTTTGTTTCGCACGTTAAAAACAAAGTAAACATTTGAATTAACAATATCAGCGTGACTTATTCTAACGAATGACACTTCTAATGTTGTCAGATATTACACAGTCAGAGAGACAGAGTGAGAGACGCAGATAGACAAAGACAGAGGGCCAGAGAGGCAGAAACAGAGAAGACAGCAAAAGAATAGACTACGGGTGTAAGTATCTCTACTAAATGTTGCGTCCTATACAATTTTCTTACTGCACTTTCCACGCACATAAAAACATGTCACGTATACAATTTATCAAAACAATTTGTCTTGGTCTATTTTTTAACATGACTTTTACTAAAACAATAAATCACAATCGAGTGGAAGAAACGCCACGGTAAATAAATGATCAGGTCCCATATCTCATTCACCTTTAAAAAATATAAAAAATAAACAGTCTGTCCATCCTTACAAAGAAAATCATCACCCTAGTTAACAAGACTATCAAGTTTTTCAGAGGCTTTTGTTTCGAACGTCATACAAACTCCGCAACCTATTTGCAACAAGACATACATTTGCCGCATCTTTAAAGAATTTTTACCTCGAAACTGAATACAGCTCCGGCCGCTGAAACACATCGTCTCCATTATTCCAACTCACAATTAACCGTCCTCAGTACTGGTGGATTGGATTCATTCTTTCCCCCAGCTTCGCAGACATAACCGACCACGCCCGAGTTTTCCCTGAGTGGAAAACGGAATGATTGTAGTTGCTGTTCTTTTTTTTGTCTTTTTTTCCCCGCCTTCTATTCGGTAAAGAGTTTCAGACTCTCTCCGTTTTCCAGAAAATGATATATTATTCACTGACATTGCCAAGCAGCGCCAGAGAAATTTATGTTCTGCTGTTGAGAGAAGGTTCCGAAGAAGTTGAATGTCAGAAGTTCACTTCCACACTTATGAGTTTTTAAAGTTGTTAGTAATTGTTTAGCTCGTAGAATCAATTAGTAGGTAGATTTGTTATTATGCCATTGCCACTTCATCCTACCCAGGCTCCGTTCAATGTTCTCATTCGATTCGAATTATTATCCTTTCTTAGCCTCACACTGTCCCATGCATGAAAAGATTGCAGAATTGTGGTAAAAATAGGTTTTATTTTACCACTGCTGCACGAGCCTGTACTATGAACAGATAACGCCCCATCAAAGCTATAATATATATACAACACAATGTCACAAGCGAGTTCTTCGTAAGAAAACAAGAAAGGTATAAGATAGAGCGAAAGGAGAGACGAGAAGACGGGAGTGAGTGGGGGGGGGGGGGGGGGTTACACAAATGAAAGCGAAGAAGTAAAAGACAAAAATCAGTGAAACAAAAAATATGATCTTCCTCATTTAACAATGTGTACAGCTTTCTAAATATTTTTTTCTCGCACAGACCTCAGGCAACATATTGTCTACGAGTTAAAATGTCACACTAAACTGAAAAATTGACAAAATGGTCTCCGTTGGTCGTTGCTACTAATACTCTCTCTCTCTCTCTCTCTCTCTCTCTCTCTCTCTCTCTCTCTCTCTCTCTCTCTCTCTCTCTCTCTCTCTCTCTCTCTCTCTCTCTCTCTCTCTCTCTCTCTCTCTCTCAGTCTCTCTCTCTCTATACTATGCATAGATTTTCTTCAAAAAGGAAGCATACGAAGAATAATATTACTTTGGATGCATGGTTTCAACATTTTAATGCATTATTGGATAAAAGTGTAAATCAGGGTGAAAGTATTGATCGTGAGGCTGATGTTGATACAGTAGTACCTGCCATATCCGGTCACCCATTAGTCATTGCAAAGGTGACCGCAAATATCAGGTGGCCGTTCATTACAGGCCCCCTCCTCCTCCAAAAAAACCCCAAAAAACACGATCAAGTTTTCATGAAGAAAAGAAAGCGATCATCCACGAGCCGCCGATTCATTGTCTCTGTTAGTTTTGCTTTCGTTTATACATCTTAATTATTTGCGTGTTTAACTCGATCGTCCTGGCTAAGCTATTGTTTCGTATGTTTCTATGTGTGTTGTTTGGATTATTATATATGTATTTGAGTGTCAGATAAACAAGTGTTTCAAACTCACATCAGCTGTGATCGATCCGGAAGTGACTGCCGTAAATGTACATGTATGCGCATGTCTGTATTTACAGTTTGCGCATGCGTAAGTATTCATGTCGTCTGCTCGTGCTGTGCCGTCTGTGCACACAACACACACACACACACACACACACACACACACACACACACACACACACACACCACAGGCGCTCGCCCGCGAAAGTGACAAGTGGCCGTTAAGTGGCCGCTCCTGTCGAGTAAGAGGGGCACCTTAGGGCAAAAATCAGTGACCGTTGACCGCGTCAGACAGGTTAACGGCCATTAAGAGTCAATTATAGAAGGAAAACTCATTAGTCATGGGAAAGCTGGCCGCTCCGGGTAGGTTCACGCCCACGAAAGGGCCGGAAATGAAAGGGACTACTGTAATGATGTTGTTGATGATGATAATGGTATTATGAATCGTCCTATTTCAAGAGAAGATGTGCTTGTTGCAATGAGAAAGTTAAAATCTGGAAAATCAGCTGGACCAGATGGTATTATTGGTGAGCTCTTGAAACATTCTGATTGTGTAATAATTGATTTTTTTGTACAGTTTTTTAATTCTTTGTTTTCGAAAGGTGTGTTCCCTGAAAGCTGGACTGAGTCTATTATGATACCTCTTTTAAAAAAAGGTGATGCTAATGATCCAAATAATTATCGCGGTATTTCTATTTGTAATGTCAGTAGTAAAGTCTTTGGTTCTATAATTAATGACAGATTGCAGGAATGGGTGGAGTTACATAATATTACTGGTGAATACCAGGCTGGATTTAAGAGGTGTTATACTACCACTGATCACATGTTTACTTTGTTAGCTTTCATGCAGAAACAATTTGCCCGTAACCGTAAACTGTATGTCGCTTTCATAGACTTTGAAAAGGCTTTTGATTCTATAAATAGAAACCTGTTTTGGCCTATTTTGTTAAAAAATGGAGTGACGGGAAAACTTCTCAAATGTATAAAGAGTATGTATGAGTCAGTAAAGGTGAGAGTGAGATGCGGATTTAAGTTGACTGAATGTATAAAATGCACATTTGGGGTGAAGCAGGGAGATGTGTGTAGTCCTGTTTTATTTTCATTGTATATTAATGAATTAGCAATTCAGATTATTGAAATTGGAAAACATGGTGCCATTTTTACGATAGATTATTTTGAGTTGTTTCTACTTTTGTTTGCTGACGATTTGATATTGCTGTCAGAAACTGTGGTTGGTTTACAAAACCAATTAAATAATCTGGACAAGGCAGCTCGTTCTCTCCAGTTGAAAGTAAATATGAGTAAAAGTAATATTGTGGTTACCAGAGAAAGATGGATTTATGAAGGGAATGTTCTACCTGTAGTGAATGCATATAAGTATTTGGGAATACTTTTTTCGACCAGGCTTAGTTTTACGGCTGCCTGCTTAGACCTTGCAAGTAGAGCTAAGTAAGCTTTGTTGTCGATTTCACATAAGTTATACATGATTAATAATACTAGTTTGGATGTTTATCTAAAGCTATTTGATGCACAAGTGCAACCTATTGCAGAATATGGTGCAGAGTTATGGGGCTTAGATAAAGCAGCCATAGAATGTGAAAAGGTTCATTTATTTGCATTGAACAAGTTTCTGGGTTTAGAAATGCGTACACCAAACGATTTGGTATATGGAGAAACTAACAGATACCCTTTGTACGTAAATTCAATATTGAAATGTATTAAATATTGGTTGAAATTGTTGAGAATGTCTGAGCATAGATTGCCTCATAAATCATATAAAATGCTGTACAGGATGGATGAGAATGGTAAATCGAATTGGGCGTCAAATGTGCGTTGTAAATTGTATCAGTTAGGGTATGGTTTTGTGTGGTTGAATCAAGGTGTTGTTGACGAAAACAAGTTTTTGTATGTTTTGAAAGATAGATTAATTGCATGCAGATGGCAAGACTGGGAGTTTCATATTCAAAATAGTGAAAGATTTTCTGTGTATAGAACATTTTGTACTGTTCCTGAGATCAAACCTTACCTTTTGTTCAATATTGACAGACATTTAAGATTCATGATGATAAGGTTTAGGTTAGGGATCTCTGAAATTGCCGTTCATACTCATCGTTACAAAAAAGTTTATGATGTTAATAATTACATGTGTCCCTTTTGTAAAGATAAACTGGAAAATGAAGTCCATTTTGTTCTTGTCTGTCCATATTTTCATAAATTGAGAGAAAAATTCATCCCACTGAAATATTACAGGCAACCAAGTGCTTTTCGACTCAGCCTTCTTTTAGCTTCAACACATGAAAAAACTGTACGTGATTTATGTTTATATTTATATAAAGCATTTAAGATACGAGAAACACTGTTATCGTAATTTTGTATGTAGATGTCTGCATTGATGTATCTGTTATCCACTTTTGAGGAAAATATGCACTGTTTTGAGTCTACTGAATGTAAAAATGATTCAATGTTTTTGCTTTTGTTCACACCCCTTCACTAGGGGCAATGGCCTATGTGAATAAACCATCCGAATCTCTCTCTCTCTCTCTCTCTCTCTCTCTCTCTCTCTCTCTCTCTCTGTCTCTCTCTCTCTGTCTCTCTCTCTGTCTCTCTCTCTCTCTCTCTCTCTCTCTCTCTCTCTCTCTCTCTCTCTCTCTCTCTCTCTCTCTCTCTCTCTCTCTCTCGTGTGCAGCAACACCCAAAACCAAAATGGCTTACACACGACATTCAATGTGCGATTAATCACCGCGATTTTCTTAAACGTAATGGCAGAGAAGAAGAGTACAAAAAGCAGAGAAACGAAGTAACGTCCATGAAACGTGCTGCTCGCAAAAAATATTACCGTGAGCTCGCTGCATCAAATACGAAACAAAACTCAAAAGCCATCTGGAAAGTGATCAACCAGTTGACACGTAAAGAAACCGTAAAATCTTCTGTCATTGATGTACCTGCGGATGATCTTAACATTCATTTCACTTCTATTGTTGAAAAAATAATCACAAATGATAGATCAAAACAGAATAATCTGGACAAGTTGAAACAGTTTTGTGTTTCAAAAAATATTACACATAATTTAGACATCCCCCTGTTATCTGTGAGCGAAGTCTTCCATTATCTGATATGCTTAAAACAATCTGGTACTCATGGTCTAGATAATCTTGATGGGAACCTTTTGAAGTTGTCTGCCCCTTTTATTGCAGAATCTCTGACATACGTTTACAACTTGTGCCTGGACAAATCTGACTTTCCCGCCAAATTAAAGGAGGCAAAAGTAATCCCGCTATTCAAATCAGGTAATTCTTCTGACCCCGCCAATTACAGACCAATCTCGATTCTTCCTGTTTTATCCAAACCACTTGAAAAACACATATATACACACTTGGCCGCACATTTGAAGAAATACGACCTTATTCATTCAAATCAGTCAGGCTTCAGAGAAAATCATTCGTGCCACACAGCATTAATAAACCTTCTTGAAAACTTGCTTAGCAACATTAATAATAATGAACTCTGTGGTGTCCTATTCGTCGATTTTGCAAAAGCATTCGACGTCATTAATCATGAGTTACTTTTAAGGTAATTAGCAGAGTATAGATTGTCACCCCAAACCCTATGCCTCCTCTCATCTTTCTTATCCGGACGAGAGCAATCCGTCTGCGTGAATTCCACTATGTCAAGTAAAAGACCGGTGTTATATGGAGTCCCCCAGGGTTCTGTCCTTGGGCCACTTCTTTTCTCTCTGTATATTAACGATCTTCCTTTTAGTGTTAATGATGATTGTGAACTATTTGCTGATGATACGACCATACACACTTCTGATCAAAAATTAGACAAAGTTTATTTATCATTGCAGAACAGTGTAGATGATCTCATTAATTGGACGGAATATAACCACATGAGTCTTCACCCCCAAAAGACCAAATACATGTTAATTACAACAAGGCAAAAAAGACAAAACATCAAGAATAATCCTCATTCCTTATTAATTGGCAACGATGCAATAGCGGAAGTAGGAGATCACAAAGTTTTTGGAGTAAATATCGATAATAATTTATCTTGGACCCATCATGTTAGATCGTTGTGTAAAACCATGTCGAGGAAAATATATTTGTTGAACAGAATAAAACACTTTCTTGATCCACACTCAAGGTTATTATTTTATAATGCATACATACAAACCATCACAGATTATTGTTCGACCATCTGGGACTCAGCCAGTGCAAATATTTTAAAACCACTGTATAGTCTACACAGACGAGCACTAAAATCAGTTCTATTAAAACAATCCAGTCTTTTTTTCGACGATTATAAAAAACTTAAGATTTTGCCCTTAAAAGAAAGATTTAAATCAAATAAAGGCGTGCTCCTTCACAAAATCCTTTCCGGCCATGCACCACGTGCTTTCATTACAAAATTTAAAGCCAAACCAAGCCGAAAATTCAACGTCCCCATTCCGCGGATAGATCTCTTTAAATCAAGTTTAGCTTATTCTGGCAGCGTTTTGTGGAATTCTCTCCCGGAATCAGTTCGAGTCCCAACAAGTCTCAATACTTTCAAAAAACACCTCTCATTACATTTAATGTCAAATTACGAAAAGTCACAATGATGGAAGACTTCGTTCTGATTATTTTCATATTGATCATATCTGTCATCAGTGTTTCATAACGCAAGAATGTATGTATAGCCTACAACGTGTATATAGTCATGTGAATAGTTGTTCTGCCTTTTTTTTTTTTTTTTACTGTCATGCTTATCTTTTGTAATTGTTTTACGTTTGTATATATATATGTATTTAAGATTAGAATAGTCCCTCTCTGGGCGAGGGCTGGTTGAAAAGAAGCTCGTTTATATTGCTTATGCCACAACCCTCGTAAAATAAAATTTGATTTGATTTGATTTGATCTCTCTCTCTTTTGCAATACTGTATGATGAGCTTTGACATTTATAAAACAAATGTCGATTTACGATTGTCCTTTTTTTTTTTTTTACATTTAGTCAAGTTTTGACTGAATTTTCTAACATAGAGGGGGAATCGAGACGAGAGTCGTGGTGTATGTGTGTGTGTGTGTGTGTGTGTGTGTGTGTGTGTGTGTGTGTGTGTGTGTGTGTGTGTCTGTGTCTGTGTGTATGTGTGTGTGTGTGTGTGTGTGTGTCTGTATGTCTGTGTCTGTGTCTGTGTCTGTGTGTGTCTGTCTGTCTGTGCGTGTGTGTGTGTAGAGCGATTCAGAGTGAACTACTGGACCGATCTTTATGAAATTTGACATGAGAGTTCCTGGGTATGATATCCCCGGACGTTTTTCTTTCATTGTTTGGATAAATGTCTTTGATAACGTCATATCCGGCTTTTTGTAAATGTTGAGGCGGCACTGTCACACCCTCATTTTTCAATCAAATTGATTGAAATTTTGGCCAAGCAATCTTCGACGAAGGCCGGACTTTGGTATTGCATTTCAGCTTGGATGCTTAAATATTATTTAATGACTTTGGTCATTAAAAATTCGAAAATTGTAATTAAAATTATTTTGTTATATAATGATCCAAATTTACGTTCATCTTATTTTTCATCATTTTCTGATTCCAAAAACATATAAATATGTTATATTCGGATTAAAAACAAGCTCTAAAAATAAAAAATATTAAAATTATGATTAAAATTAAATTTCCAAAATCGATTTAAAAACACTTTCATCTTATTCCTTGTCGGTTCCTGATTCCAAAAACATATAGATATGATATGTTTGGATTAAAAACACGCTCAGAAAGTTAAAGCGAAGAGAGGTACAGAAAAGCGTGCTTTGCAGCACAGCCCAACCACTACCGCGCTAAACAGGCTCGTTAATTTCACTGCCTTTTGTACGAGCGGCGGACTACGGTCTTTGTGAAAAAATGCAGTGCGTTCAGTATCATTCTGTAAGTTCGACAGCTTGACTAAATGTTGTTATTTCGCCTTACGCGACTTGATTTTATTGTCTCCATGTATATGTCTTAGTTTTAGCAAGGACAGATTGAAAGACTAGGCGTCA